>NC_058404.1:189512631-189812631 GCF_002201575.2 Neomonachus schauinslandi
GAAATTATAAAATAGCTTATCAGAGATTGAATGTGAAGGAAAGACCCCAAGGATTGTCATTTAAGAAGCGGTAGGTTAAACTGTGTGGGGAAGATTTCCTTTAGCTCGTTAGTACTTGAAGTCACAAGCGTTTAAAGATCTAAGACCCGCCAAGGGAACAAGCCTGCCTTCCGTTCTCCTGCTGGAAAGGGTGATTAGCTGGAATTAACAAGAACGCCACTAGGGATTTCTTCCCGGATCAATTCAAGTAACAGAGTTACCCCGACACAGAAATCTTAGGAAACAGTTAACCTGGTTTTGCCACGTTCCGTGCATGCCATGGGAGGAGTGTGTACATCTGGCATTTTCTCTCTGCAGAGCAGAATGTCACTGGGAAATTATTGAGATAAAAACACATCCACCCTGCACCTGTCAGAGTCATGTCGTGATGAGAAAAATTACCCCGTGGTGCCTGGTTCTGTGGATGTCTCCATTCTATTCCCCAGTCTGCCAGTCACTTCCTTGTAGCTCCAGGAGCAAATTCCCCTAGGCAGGGTTAATGGTTGGGGGAGGAGGGTGGAAAGCCATCACTCAACTATTAGCTTTAGCAAGCATTTCACCAGTCTGATTCATTTTGTCTAAGCTGACAGACTCATACAGTGTAGGACAAGTACCACTTCCAAACTGCAATCTTAGATGGTCCCCCATCTAGGCCTGGGCCACATCTCTATAATGCATTAGACACATTCCTCAGTAGATGGTATTGCCAAAAAAAAAACAGGGCCCTCTATGAACCAGCTCACTGAGGGGAACAGACAGTCCTGATTAAATAAAATTTCAGGCTTATCGTTTCAACTTGTCATTAAAAATATTCCTAGATGAGTTGGGGCTTGCTATCAGGAAACCGAGTTCAAATCTCAGCTCCACCACAAGCTGCATGACTCTGGGCCAGTCACCCAAGCTTGGGAATCTCATCTCCAAACACAGAGATAATCAGAGGAGGACCTGCTACACAGGAGTAGAACAGGCATCAGCCTAAGCAGTGTATTTCAAACATGTTGGACGACACCAAGCAAACTGATATTTGACTGAGTGGATGCTCAAACCAAGATTACCCTGATGGTAGCTCATTACGAAAATAAGAATGATGATTAAGTAAAATCATGGAATATTTGTATCATAAATAAATTCTGTCTTCAAAATAAATCAGACTACAGAGTGGAGAAAATACATTCTGATTCATTAAATATCCCCATTACTAGGACTGCAGTTTACTTTATATAATACTGTTAGAGAATAGAGTGTATCTATCTGTATTCTTGGCACAAAGAAACTGGCTATCCTCAAAACAAAAAGATGTACTAGAAGTTTATAAGGAAACACAAAATTTAAAAGAGGCATAAAAATCAGACTTCAGATGTGACACGTGACAGACTCTCTCCTTGAACAAACTTTAATAAGGCTCCTCCAAGTCCTGTTCTCAACGAGGCCTCAACCGTGGTCCCTGTCCTGTCTTTGGACTGCCTTGTCCATAAAGCAAGAGTCCTCCCAAGTCAGTTTGTAAGGAGCCCCCAGCCTTGATATCTGGTCAAGTTCCTCCCCTCTCACCTTTGATACGCAAGTCCTTGGCCTGCCTTTAGCAAGAATCCTGTTGGGTTAGTTTAGTAAGAAACTCCCTATCCTTGATGTCTCCTCTTTGTAACTTTCCATCCGCTGACCCCATCTGATCCTGCTCCTTGGCGACAAACCCCCAGCTGTCCTTGTATTCAGAGTTCAGCCCCATCTCTCTCCTCCATGCCAATAGCCATGACCCCTAGTGCAATGATCTTAGGATCTTAAATAGAGTCTTCCTTATCCTTTTAACAAGTATCAGAGAACAACTTTAACACATGAAAGAAGGAGGCAGCGCAGGATCAAGAACACAAACACCTGTGAGCAGGAACCCTCTGTTCTCCCACCGTGAGATCTCCCACAGTGAGCAGCACCGTGACACCCCGGATGTCTCCCAACTTCTGGCCTTAGCAGCACTTGCTTCTAATGCAAAGTCCTATGTGGAAGCATCAGATTGGCTCAGACTAGGTTCCCTCCCCAAGCCCTGGCTACCAGGTGGGGGAAAGAGAGAACTTATTCTCTCTAGATTCTGTGGACAGAGATGAAGCAGGTGAGGTGTTTCTCAAAATAGAAAGGATCAGATGCTGAGCAGCCAGAAATGTTAATTCTATTCTATTCTGGTCTATTCTAGCCACTGGGTGTGGCCCATATCCCAGAAACTTCTTACATCTGGTTTCACTTAATCCTCACAAACACCTGGGAAGATGAAGAGTTATGATGCCCATGTTACAGATAAGGAAACTAGGACTCAGATAAATTCAGTGCCTTTCTCAAGGATTATACATCTCCTAAGCAGTAAGACCCAGGTCTGTCTGGCTTGATCTTTCCACACCATTCAGCAGGCTCTCATGTAAACTGGCTTAACCATCGGGCCCAGGGCTGAAGGGAATAATGAATGACAAAAGAAACTGTGAATCATCACTAGAAGAAGAGACGGATGAGAAATAAAATCAGGGTCTCCTTTTTCCTCTGTAAATACAAGGCCAGGTGTCCCCTCTGCCTGTCTCTGCCTCCCACAGAGGAAAAGGAGGGAAACAGCACTGCCTCACATGGGCACGCAGGCTCACTGCCCCCTGTGCAGAAGCTGTACCCCACCCTCGAAGGAGGAGGCGGTGCATTCTTGTCTCTGTGCTGTGTGAACCTCACTGCCCCAAGACCCTGAAGCTCCCTGTGCCACGAATATTTATGATTCCTATCAGCCAAGCACCAATGGAGACCAGCTTGACCAGAGGAGGATGCTGATCAGAAAAGGCTTTGTGCCCTCCCTGAAGATTTTTCTTCCCTGCAAGCCAATGACATTCAAAACAATAACAGAAAAATCTCATTGTGTAATTTATTTCTTAATATTTCAACCATTTTTATTCATGTGGGGCTGGACAATGGTGTGAATAATAGTAAGTTGAATTTCACATCTAAAAACCTTTCATGGGGCACGCCTGGGTGGCTCAATCAGTTAAGTGTCTGACTTCAGCTCATGATCTCAGGGTCTGGGATCAAGCCCCATGTAGCACTGGGCTCCCTGCTCAGCGGGGTGTCTGCTTGTCCCTCTCCCTCTGCGCCTCCCCCTATTCATTTTCGCTCTCTCTCTCTCTCCCTCAAATAAATCTTTAAAAAATAAAAAATTTAAAACATTTAAAAATAAAAACCTTTCATACACAATTATAAATATTTTTTTCGACAATCCTCCAGGCAGGGTAGTATAGTAAAGTATAAAGATTAAAAATAAAAGCCGGGCTAGAATCTTTGCTCTGCTACCTATTAAGAGAGTATCTTGGAGAAAGTTACTTAATCTCTCTAAGCCTCATTTTCTCCATCCGTAAAATGGGGATAATAATGGTATTGACTTCATGGGCTATTATGGAAACTCAGCATAGTACCTGCCATGTAGTAAACATTAAATAAAGGAGAATTATTATTATCTTCATTTTTCAAAGGACAACCTGGAGAGATTAAGTATCTGCCAAGATCATATGCAGCAACAAAGATTTAAACCCAATCTTTTGATTCCATTATATCTCTGTGCCTTGTATTTCCTACCCAACTTCCTGCTGTCTCTCACACATTCGCTCCCTTGCTGTTTCATATGGATTCTTAAATCCACGATGATCACTGAGGAAGATAAGAGATTCTACTCTGGGCCTAATAGGTTTGTAATCAGAACACAGGTCATAAGTGTTTATCCTCTGTTGAGAGCCACCCTCAGCTGGACACATCTCCAGCACCTTCCTTTTCCTTAGTGTTCTGCTAGGGACATGTTTCCCATGTCTATATTCAAGAACTTCTCAAACTTTTCTTTTTCTGTGACCTTGTTCATGAATTCTTCACATTTACTCCTTGCGGGGTGAGGGAGGACTTCTTTGCCTGCGGGGTACTTTCACTCAACATGGGATTCTTTATCTAAGTACAGAACACACCCATGGCCCATAGATTCATGAAAGTAACTTCGGGAAAGAAGGTCAGCCAAGAGACACAAATGCAACGCATGAGAAATGGAGACCGCTTATGTCTCGATGTGGGAAAAAAATCCAATTACTGCAAAAGCCCAGAAGACGGGCAAAATCCAGACAGCATTAGGGTTTTGAAATAAAGGAGAATAAAATATTCTCCCTTTTTATACCACACCAGAATCCAGCCATGAGAAAACTAGAAGGTGACTTTATTAAAATTGCCAAGAATTATTAATTCTAATGCTTTTTAAAAATGTATATATAAATGTGGGAGATAAATGTATAAAAATGAGATGAATGTATGTCCCCTGCAGAGTGTGGCAATGATGCCCACCCACCCACGCACACAGGACTGGGACTTTGATACAGAGGTGACAACCTCACCCAGTGCCGCTGTTTCATTCTATGAGGCTGAATGATGTTGTGCGAAGTGCATGGACCTTGAGGTCAGACAGACCGACACTTAAATCCTGACTCAGCCCTTTAGGAGCTATGGCAGGTTGCTGCTTCTGCCTGAGCCTCAGTTTTGCCACCGGTAAAAGGGAGATAATTATACCTATCTCACAGGATTTTATCGAGATTAAATGAGCATAAATCAACTCTGAAATCAATAAATGGTAGTTTTATTCCAAATACGAGAACTTACAGTAGATGTATTTTGTATCGAAGCGCATTACCTTTTCCCAAACCCTTTCATTATTATTATTTTACTTTATCATCACAACCCCGTGAAGTCGATAGATAAAATTAAGCCTATTTAACATGGGAAAACCAGGCAGAGAAGTTATTTAGAGTCGCCCGAGGGCACAAGCCAGCTGGTGACAAAGCTGAGCCAGATTCTGGTCCTTTGATATCCTGTCTATTCTCCTCTCAGCGTCCTATAGGGCTTCCTGACATTGCACCTGAATACGTTTCCACCTCTTAGGTACCTGGGTTCCATGCGTTTTCTCTTCCATTTTCTTTTATTCATTCACAACTTGATTCTTCTTTGTGCATATATTACTTCCTCTCCATAATTTATTTAGAAATGATTAATACAAGTGCTAATATAAATTTCTACTTCCCTTCAAAATATCCCCCATCTCACGATCCCTTCCAAGGACAGTCTCTAGTATTAAAATATATATATATATATATATATATATATATATATGTACAACTAGACAACCATATGTTAAAAGGTATTTTATCATTATCTTGGCATGGGTCTATTCTCAGAGATTTATTTCAAGCTGAAAAATTTTAGGTGTTAAAAAAAAACTTTGATGAAGCCAATTAGTAAACACATCTATCTAGCATCTTTAATATGCTTTTGATTTAATCAAAGTAGAAATCAAATTAAATAACTGTACTCAAACTAAAGTAAAATTTTTTATGGTTTAAGGTAATATTAAAAAGGTAAAATTAAAATATTATGGTTTAAGGTAATTTTCTAGTCATGTTTCTAAGCCCCCAGAGGGACATTTGGCAAAATTATGTATTATACATGAACTATTTACAAAGTTGAACAAGACGTCCCATTGGTCAAGGCTAAAAGTTATAGGGAGATGAAATAACTTAATACTACTTACCATAGAGATTAACACTTACTAAAGATTTACTATTTGCCAGGTATAGGACTAAGCACTTTACAGTACACTGTTCCTTTTTAAAAGCACAATTGCATTATTCTTGTGCCCATTTTAAATACAGGAACCTGACTGGCAGAGAGATTAAGTTATTGGCTAAGGTTGAGAATCTCACCTTAAGAAAGGGGTAGGATAGAGGACTTGAACCCATTATCTTCATGACTGTTTTTAAAACTACCTACTCCATGGGACGCCTGGGTGGCACAGTCAGTTAAGCATCTGAGTCTTGGTTTTGGCTCAGGTCCTGATCACAGGATCCTGGAATTGAGCCCCGCACTGGGCTCCACACTGAGCATGGAGTCTGCTTAAGATTCTCTCTCCCTCTCCCTCTGCCCCTCCTGCTCATGTTTTCTCTCTCTCTAATAAATAAACAAAATCTTAAAAAAATAAATAAAACTACATACTCCTAACTGTATTTATTCAATAATTTCATCCACAAGTATTTATTGAGACCTCTGAAGTGCTGGGTGGAGCTCAAGATTCTGGTGATACAGGACTAAGCAAGAAAGGCAAAACCTCTGCCCTCCTCAAACATATTCTTTTGGGAGCAGATGGAAAATCAATACGTGAACTAATGAACAAGATCGCTGCAAATGGTGATGAGTGTTATCAAGAACAGGAGGGGAGCCAAGGAGTAGGAGCTAAAGGCAGCTGACAATTCCCATGCATAGTTCTTGAAAGCCGCACTGGGGAGGTGACATTGAAACCAGGTCCTGAGCAGGAAGTCACCTGGCAAGAGGGGCCTGGAGGCCAAGTCTTCTGAAAAGCCCTGCCTAGGAGACCAGCTGGGAGGTGGGAGGCATAAAAACAAAGCCAGGGCAGCCGGAGCACACCATGGGGAGGGGAGTATGAGAGAAGCTGAGGTTGGAAACAGGCAGGACCCAATCCCATGACAACACACTGTCATGTAAAAAGCAAAACATATGGACATAACCCACTACCCTAATGCAAACGCCGCCAAGAGGTACATATTAAAAGATATTTATGTCAAACACCTTATAAGAGAAAGAGCCTGCATATCAGTATATTATGATCATTATTTTTTATATTTAGATATGAAACAAATTTCATTTTTAACACTGTAAATCAGTTTGAGCTTGAGCTATTAGCTATGTGGGGACTATTAAAAACTTTAAGACTGCTTGCTTTCCCCCCAACTTTACTGAGATAAAATTGTTATGTGACAGGGGCGCCTGGGTGGCTCAGTTGGTTAAGTGTCTGCCTTCGGCTCGGGTCATGATCCCAGAGTCCTGGGATCAAGCCCCGCATCAGGCTCCCTGCTCAGCGGGAGGCCTGCTTCTCCCTCTCCCACTCCCCCTGCTTGTGTTCCCTCTCTCGCTGTCTCTCTCTCTATCAAATAAATAAATAAAATCTTAAAAAAAAAAACCTGTTATGTGACATTATATATAACTTTAAGGTGTACAACATGTTCATTTGATATACTTACACAGTGCAATATGATTACCAGCATGTCAGCTAACACCTGCAATCATCTTGCTTTAATTACAAATTCACTGAATGGACTTTTTTTGGGGGGGGGGGCAGAGCAGACAGAGAATCTCAAGCAGACTCCCTGCTGAGCACAGAGCCCCACAAGGGGCTTGATCTCACAACCCTGAGATCATGACCTGAGCTGAAACCAAGATTTGGACGCTTAACCGACTGAACCACCCAGGCGCCCTAGAATGGACTTTTTGATATTTATTGAACATAAATGCAGATGCATCCTTTTTTCAAGTTCTTTGATGAAAGTTCACAAAAGGCACGATTTTTCCTTGTTTTGATCTCTGTTTCCAAGCACACAATAAAAGCATTCGTTGGCCCTTAAAAAACATTCATCCTTCAAAGTGTACACAAAGTGTTCAGTGGATTTGAGTATTTGAGTATTTTCACAAAATCGTGAGGCCAACCCTGGTAGGCAGAGTAAGGAGTTTGGATTTTATTCTACGGGTAATGAGAAGTCACTGGAGGATCTTAAGCAGAATTTTTTCATGTTTTTATAATAACCGCGTGACTGTACTATCCTTCCCCTTACTTACTGCACCACTTACTACCTAAGTAAGCCAACCAATGACCAGGTCACTTAATTTTCCACCTCACCTAGCCAGCACCTCTCTCTCACACACTGCCACAACTATACATGATGATGTGCAGTTCTCAGATATACGGTGGTCCTTCTCAAGTCTAGGCCTTTCTTTACACCTGCTGTTCACTCTGCCTGGAAAACCCACTCTACCTCCTACCTCTCTTTGTCCTGTTAGGCAAGTCCTATCATCTAAGATTCTGACCAGTGTCACTTCTGCCCCTGATACTCCAAGGCCCAGTGGCTCCATTCTGCACTTTGGAGATTTCTTTTTATCTCAACTATGTACATTTTTATTATAAAAGTTTTATAACCCCCCTAATAAAATATTGAAAAAGTAAAAAAATATATAAACATAAACCTCCTACTACTCTTATGCAAATACTGCTTTAAGTTAAAATGAAGCTAACATTTGTTGCAGAGTACTCTTTTCCCACATGACAAAGCATTCTATTGGATAGATTGTCAGGAGAGGCATATACTGTGCCAACATGTAAACACAAATAGTTTCCCAAAGTGCACAATGCTTATTATTCTACAGCCTGCAGGGTATGAGCAACTCTACTCTGTTCCTGCCTCTCCTCCCCTTCCCTCCCCTTCCCTTCCCTCCCCTCCCCTTCCCTCCCTTCTCTTCCCTTCCCTTCCCCCCCCTTATTTCTTCTTTCTTATTCTTCCTTCCTTCCTTTTTTTAAAAATTTTATTATGTTATGTTAATCACCATACATTACATCATTCGTTTTTAATGTAGTGTTCCATGATTCATTGTTTGCGTATAACACCCAGTGCTCCATTCAATATGTGCCCTCTTTAATACCCATCACTGGGCTAACCCATCCCCCCAAACCCCTCCCCTCTAAAACCCTCAGTTTGTTTCTCAGAGTCCATACTCTCTCATGGTTTGTCTCCCCCTCCGATTTCCCCCCCTTCATTTTTCCCTTCCTGCTATCTTTTTTTTTTTTTTAACATATAATGTATTATTTGTTTCAGAGGTACAGGTCTGTGATTCATCAGTCTTACACAATTCACAGCACTCACCATAGCACATACACTCCCCAATGTCTATCATCCAGCCACCCCATCCCTCCCCCCCCCCCCCCCCACTCCAGCAACCCTCAGTTTGTTTCCTGAGATTAAGAATTCCTCATATCAGTGAAATCATATGATACATGTCTTTTTCTGATTGACTTATTTCACTTAGCATAATACCCTCTAGTTCTGGGCGCCTGGTGGCTCAGTTCGTTACACGACTGCCTTCAGCTCAGGTCATGATCCTGGAGTCCCAGGATCGAGTCCCGCGTCAGGCTCCCTGCTTAGCGGGGAGTCTACTTCTCCCTCTGACCCTCCCCCATCTTGTGTTCTCTCTCTCTCTCATTCTCTCTCTCAAATAAATAAATAAAATCTTTAAAAAAAAAAAACCCTCTAGTTCCATCCACGTCATTGCAAATGGCAAGATTTCGGGGGGTTTTTTGATGGCTGCATAATATTCCATTGTGTATATAC
The DNA here is from genome assembly GCF_002201575.2 of Neomonachus schauinslandi. NCBI lineage: Eukaryota > Metazoa > Chordata > Mammalia > Carnivora > Phocidae > Neomonachus > Neomonachus schauinslandi. Next base: position 189,521,880 of record NC_058404.1, read on the forward strand.
ACCACATCTTCTTTATCCATTCATCTGTTGATGTAGTGATCTTCCTTCCTTCCTTACTTCTTCCTTTTCTTTCATCCTGAGGTGTAATATACATATAAAAATTCACATTTTTAAAGTATAACTTAGTGATTTTTAATATTTTCACAAATTCTGCAACTGTTTGCAAACTGGTCGCTGTACATGAAGAGCAAGGAGAGACCAAAGAAAGAGAGAGGCCACTCCAGATTGGTAGGCAGCAGTTTTAATAACCCCGGGAACTTACCTACTAGGCTTGTCTTGGGCAGCCACAAAACAAGTAAAGATTCTTCACCTGCTAAAGTCCTTAATGAGATTTAATCAGGTGTATCATCCAGATGGTCTCAACAACACCTTACTTTCTCAAGACTACATTCTTGAAAATGACTCCCACTGTGGGAACGGTGCACAGAGCATATATTCTAAGCGTAGGGGTGGTGGTGAGGGGCCCCTGATTTGTGTGGTCATGTCCTCTCAATGACCTCCTCAAACAGCAACCACCACCACCACTATCTAATTCCAAAACCTTTTTTCATCCCCCCAGAAAGAACCTTGCACCCATTAGCAATCACTCCCTATTCCTACCTAACCCTAGCTCCTGATAATCACTAATCTATCTTCTGTTTCTAAGGATTTTTCTTTTCTGGACATTTCATACTAGTGGGATCCTACAATATATAGCTTTTTGGGTCTGATTTCTTGCACTTGGCATTCAGTTTTCAAGGTTCACCCACATTGTAGAATGTATCAGTACTTCATCTCTTTTTATGGCTGAAGAGCGTTCCATTGTATGGATATGCCACATTTTGCTTTTCCATTCATCAGCTGGTAGACCCTTGGCCTATTTCCACTTTTTGGCAACAATGAATATTGGATATATACCTCTGAGTGGAATTGGGGGATCATATGGTAACTATGTTTACCATTTTGAGGACCTGCCAAACTGTTTGCTAAATTAGCTGCACCATTTTACATCTCCACAAGCAGTAATGAGAGTTCCAATTTCTCCATATTCTTGTCAACACTTGTTATAGTCCATTGTTTTTATTATAGCCATGCTAGTGGGTACGAAGTGATATCTCACTGTGATTCTGATTGCCATTTTCCTAATGACTAATGATATCGAGTATTTGGGATGTGTTTATGCTTACCACTTCTTTTGCCAAAAGATTTGTGTTTATGCCCATCTCTCCCCCAGATTATAAGTTCCTTAAGAGTACATATGGTGTCAGGGTGCCTGGGTGGCTCAGATGGTTAAGCGTCTGCCTTCGGCTCAGGTCATGATCTCAGGGTCCTGGGATCAAGTCCCACATTGGGTTCCCTGCTTAGTGGGGAGTCTGCTTCTCCCTCTGCCTCTGCTCCTCTCTCTCTCTCTGTCTCTTTCTCTCAAATGAATAAATAAAATCTTTAAAAAAAAAAGAGTACATATGGTGTCATTTGTCTTTGCATTCCCAGAAACTGAACTGAATAAATGAGGGAACAAGCTAACAAAAGGACATAAGACTCAAGGAATTCCAAAAGGCCCCATCGCTAAAATAAATAAATCCATACTTAAATACATAAATAAGTTAATTCGTTAATTAATTAAAAGGAAAGAAAACAAAAATAGGTAACACTGGCAAAATTTTAGACAAAGGAAAGAAAGCTCTGTTAAGACTGGATCATCTGAAGATGAACATATTGACTGATTTTTTTTTTTAGATTTTATTTATTTATTTGAGAGAGAGAGAATGAGAGAGAGCACGAGAGGGAAGAGGGTCAGAGGGAGAAGCAGACCCCCAGCTGAGCAGGGAGCCCGATGTGGGACTCGATGCCAGGACTCCAGGATCATGACCTGAGCCGAAGGCAATCGCTTAACCAACTGAGCCACCCAGGCGCCCATATTGACTGATATTTTAATGAGCAGTAAGAGACAGCCAAGCACACAACTGAGGAGAAGGGTATCCAAGCAGAGGAAATAGCTGTGCAAATGCCTCAACACACAGCAAGAACACAGATGATGAACAGAGAGAAATGACAGCCAAGAAGTGAAGAGCATCAAGTCAAACAGAACCTTAGCAATATCGATAAAGGTTGATATCGGTGGTGGTCATTGGGACTGCTCGCAATGTTTGGTTCTCTCATTTAGTGGAATGTGATCCAAGAGCTGTTCTCTGCCCAGTTGAATGCAAGTTAGGCTAATATTACTTGCTCTGACCAGTGAAAGTTGAGAGGCCAAAGAAATGGGTCCCTTCCCCACAGACACAAAGAACCAGCCTAGGATTCAATGGATCTGTTTGCCTTGCCTCGGTGACTATGGAAGCCTAGGATAAAACAGAGCCTCTATCGGCCTAGGTCCCTGAGGGCCTCCGATGACCAGAGCCCCTAAGCAGACTATATTAATCGGTTGGGCTGCCATAACAAAATACCACACACTGGGTGAATACACTGAGCGACTTAAACAACAGGGATTTATTTCTCATCATTCTGAAGGCTGCGAAGTCTACAATCAAGGTTTCCACTGATTGGATTCCTGATGAGAGCCTTCTGTCTTCCTGGCTTGTAGATGGCCACTTTCTCACTGTTATTTCACGGAGTGGGGTAAGAGAGAGAGAGGAAGCAAGCCCTCTGTTGTCTCTTCTTACAATGCTATTAATTTTATCAGGGAGTCTCATTTTCATGACCTTCATCTAAACCTAATTACTTCTCAAAGGCCCCATCTTTAGGGCCTCAACATATGAATTTGGGAGGGCACAGTTCAGTCCATAGTACAGACTCATAATGGATGTGCAACATGCAAGAAAAATAAGTATTATTTTTGGTATCACACGAGAAATTAACCCCTATTGACTGATGCAATATTTTATTCTAAGTTATTTGAAAAGACATTGTGGAGATTTAATCTGGGGCATGACATGATACAACGTATGTTTTTAAAAATACGTAAATGTTTTGAAAGAGCAAAGAATAGCAAGCAGAGGGAGAGAGAACTATTGGGAAGAGTAGTTACAGATGTCCAGACAAGAGTTAATGGTGGTTTGGCCTATAATGGTGAACGTAGAAATGTACAGAAATCATTAAAACTTGGAATGGATGAGTGTGGGGAGTATGAAAAAGAGAGTTAGTTACTATCTCTGTCTTTATAATAGTACTACCAGCTCACAGAATTGAAGGAGAAGATAAAGCTTTTCTGTGAAAGAATCTAACACATCACCCTCTCAGGGCTCAAAGTCCGCTCCCATTTTCCTTTCCCCTCTACCTTTCCCATCATCGCTGCCACACTGTCCTAGGGCTGAAATCAACAATTACATTTTCTTCAAATTATGCCACTGTCTCGTCCTTGTGGGGGACCAGAGTAGGAGAGCCTGAGTCACTAATCACAAAGCTTGGCTCACCACATATTTTACCCAGGGCTGGCTTACAAATTCAATTTCTGTTTACCTCTCCTCAACAATGAGTTCTGCCTATGGCTAACAACAAATGATGTACTATTCATAGTGAGGCAGCTTGATGGGGAAGAAAAATCAAATGAAAGTGGCTCGCAGTGCTATTGAGGCAACTCTCTTACTTATAATTATTCTTGACAACCAGAAATTTGTGGAAAGAGAAGATGTTTGGATTATGTTGTTTCCAGTATGCTTGTGACCACTTGACTTCAGTGAAGGGAATTGGCTGTCCCTTCTCTTTATAATAACCACAAGTATTTCTTTAGGAGAATAATCAGTTTTTCCTGTAAATACTGTTCAGTTTGGAATTTTATTTGCCTAATTGTCTACTGCAGCAACAAGGTGGAAAATCATATCATTGCTTTAGCCATGACATATCCAGTGATTTAGAGCAGGCTTCATACAAGACCAAAATTGTGGACTGCAGATCTCAGACTCCATCTGGATGGGAATGGGCAAGGGAAATATTTCTGCCACAAAATATTTCTGCATTTAACGCCTTGCTGCTAAGAACACATTATTTTTGGGAGCACTTTTTTAGAAGTTGATGCTCAACATCAAGTAGTTCTTACAACTGCTTGATGTTGAGCATCAACTTCTAAAAAAGTTGAAAATGCTGTTCCGTTGTAGTAAGTCTAGGCAGCCTCAGCAGAGTAAAGATAGGAGTGCTGACTATTTGTCCACAGACAGGGTGGGAGAGAGTGTTCCCCATCCTCCTCTGGCACTGCCTCTCAAATGCCCACATCAGCATCATGAAGTCACCTAACCTCTTAAATGCCCAGATACCAACTTGCTAGGGAGATGGGAAAGGAGTGAATCTTTGGAGGGAGACAAATGGCCCTGGATGTGAATTAAACTGAGTATTTATCAAAAGAGGCTAAGAAAACCTAAAACAGATAGTTAGAATTGCCTCCTTTTGCTAACAGTGGAAAGGATATTCAGGAACAAGATATAGACATTTATGGGATAGAAAGAAAGCAAAAATTCTTCTGTACCACAGCATTACTGAATAATATCCCCCTCTCAAAGATGTCTCCATGTATCTTTAGAGCCCCAGAACATGTGAATATGTTACATAGCAAAGAGAAATTAAGGGGAGGGATGGTTTAAGGTTGATAACCAACTGTCCTTAAAATACTAAGATTACCCTAGATTATCCAGATGGGCCCAGTGTAATCATGACAGTTCTTACAAGGGGAAGACCCATGAAATGAAGAAACGAAGGTTTACTTTCTTTAATTTGCCCAAGGACAAACAGCTAGTGAGGGGCAAAGCCAGAACTTTTTGAATCAACCTGGGACCTCTCTTCTGTGACTCCACTCCAGCTCTCAAATAGAACCTGGGATTTCCTGGTATTGTCTCCTTCAATTATTCCTTGTCTTTATTCCTATAGCCAAAGCTGTGTGAAATTTTCCTAGCAGATGCTCTTGTGGTGTTTCACAATATATGCAGTAGAGATTCTTATTTCCAAATAAATATCAAGAGAGGAGTAATCTATTTAGATTTAAAGAAGCAGAATGAAAGGTAAAAATGGTGTGTGCCGAAGTTACTACTTATACTGAAAACATAGTGAGGGCACAGGGCATTCTGTTTTCCTTCTCAGTATTTAGATCCTTCTCTGCTAAAGCAAACCCAAGATATTCCTGTGCTAAGAGATCCAAGCTGATTATGAATACAATGCATGGCAACATCTGTGGTTTGCACATTGTTGAACTAAAAAGGCTCTAATGTGTTAGAGCAGAGGCCAAGCAACCAGTATCCATGGCAACTCCGTGTTTAGTTTCAACCGACAGTTGTCGAGAGTATTCAATCAGATTCTTATATTTGTCTAAAATGGCACCCAATAAATATTTCCCATAGCCAACATTTTTATCTTGGCTTGGAAACAAAGGAAAAGGAGACCTGGGTAGGGGAGGAGGACGGGGGGAAGAATTTACCACAAACTTCAGGAAAGCTAAAACTGATGTTCCACTTGTCAGGTGAAAAAAAGCTGAGGAAATTTTAATAGGTATGCATATAGATGTGAGTGGAGAGGGCAAAAAACAGTATCAAAACACCTGGCCTGCATTGTATCATTAAAAAGTGACTTTAAGGGGCGCCTGGGTGGCTCAGTCGTTAAGCGTCTGCCTTCGGCTCAGGTCATGATCTCAGGGTCCTGGGATCGAGCCCCGCATCAGGCTCCCTGCTCAGCGGGAAGCCTGCTTCTCCCTCTCCCACTCCCCCTGCTTGTGTTCCCTCTCTCGCTGTGTCTCTCTCTGTCAAATAAATAAAATCTTTAAAAAAAAAAAAAAGTGACTTTAAAACACTCAAGAAGGCTGGTTGTGTTTACAAACTAACGGTCCACTACTGTTCACTGTTTACTGAGTGTTCATTCAAGCATTTATGCTAGGCGCTTTACAAACATTATCTCTAATCCTCATGCACACACACACACACAACAAAACCTACAAGAAAGCCATTATTACCTCCATTTTCCACTGAAGGAAGCTACAGTCTAGAAAATTTAAACCACTTACCCACCATTACAAATTTCAACTACAAAAGATTTGAACTTCAGTCTGATTTAAAAGTCTCTGCCTTTCCCAACGTTTCACATACTGAAGGGACCAAGGAATATTAATTAAAAAAAGAAGTTCCATCCTTGTTTCAATGAATGCTTCAATAATAAGACATTATTCTGGCAAATAATAAATTCCAAATTCGAGTCTGAGAATTTGTCACTACAATAAACAGTCTTATCAAAAATTAAACAACTCCATATTTCACTGGAAAATAATCAAATGTGTGAATATTCTTCATTTGCATGTGATTTGCATGTGTTCATTCCAGGTCAACAAAGGGTAGAGACTGGGAAGTGAGACCCAGCCAGCTTGGGGCCAGGAACATGAATGTGAGGACCCAGAGTCCTAGATAGAGATGTGAGCAGAAAATTGGACAAGAGAAGCTACCTCTCCCCATATGAGCATCTAAAATCAAACCTTCCCACACCTCTTGGAACTTGCGGCCTTCCTTAATTGAATTACTGATTTTCCACTTGTGTCACGTAAACCATCTCACTGCCTGCGACTTTCAATATGACACCAACTCTAACTGCAGAAGAGTTAAGATGGAATGAAAGCAGAAAGAACCCCATCTGCAGTATCAATTGGTTAAGCAACTAGGATAAGAAAGCAAACAGCTTCACTGAGGTATAATTAACATACAGTAAACTGTAAGTGTTAACAGTGTACAAACTGATGTTTTGATATACGTATACATCTGTGAAACCACCACCACCATCAAAATAATGAATATATCCATCGCCCCCAAAAGTTTCCTCATGCCCTTCTGAATTCCCTCCCTCCGATCTTTTCCTGCCACCCACTAGCATCCCCAGGCAACCACCAATTTCCTTTCTATCACCATAAGTTAATTTGCATTTTCTAGAATTGAAGGTGAACTTCTCAATTCTTCTGGCACTGAGCTGAACCACAGGAACCAAATAGAGTGTCACCATAGTTACCTACTCTTCCAAATAGGAGTCCTGCCAAGTTTCATATTTGAAGTCCATTTTGAATCCATATTTTTATCAGCTGCCCTTTACCCTAGTCTTGTGAGATTTTTAGCGACTTCATTTCTGACAAGCTAGCCAGATCTGGGCTTCATCAGCTCACCACTTCTCACTGTCCTCTCTCATCCTGATGACCACCTCTGCACCTGCCAGAGATAGGGTGCCATCTTGCCTCCTAGCCACCACTTGTCCGGAAAGTGGGGCTGGAAAGTACTAGATGCCAGATTTTTGATGAGGAGCCCAATCAAGATATGGACGTGATGGCTGTTTTGTGGTGATGCCAATAACCAAAAGTTCTAGGAAACAGAGGATCTAATTTTCCTCACACACAACTCATAGAGCAATTTTATACTTACTGAGCTTGAACCATCTCAACCAAGGGAGCTAGCTGGACCACCTTCCCCTGCTGATATGTATTAGCAGCATAGTCTTAAGTGGCTTGAGTTTGTAGTTGGCTAGAGTTTTGTTTCTGGTTTGTTTTGTTTTTACGCTTTTGCCTTAACAATTATTTTTTATTTTTATATTTAAAAAAAATTTTAGGGACACCTGGGTGGCTCAGTTGGTTAAGCATCTGCCTTCAGCTCAGGTCATGATCCCAGCATCCTGGGATTGAGCCCCACATCAGGCACCCTCCTCAGTGGGGAGCCTGCTTCTCCCTCTCCCTCTGCTCCTCCCCTGCTCGTGCTCTCTCTCTCTCTCTCAAATAAATAAAATCTTTTTAAAGAAGTTTTAAATGGTGGTAAAATATACATAATGTAAAGTTTACTGTTTTAATCACCGTAAGTATACAAATACACTGCCATCAGGTACGTTCACCATGATGTGCAACCATCACCACTATCTATTTCCAGAACTTTTCATTTATTTACTTTTAACAGACTTTGAGTAGTTTCAGGTTTACGGAAAGTTGAGCAAAAGGTACAGAGATTTCCCAAATATCCCCTGTACCCACACATGTAGAGCCTCCCTCATTATCAGCATCCCCTACCAGAGTGGTATATTTGATAAACTGACGAACCTACATTAACACATCACAGTGACCCAAAGTCCACAGCTTATTTTAGGGTTCATTCTTAGTATTGTACATTCTGTGGATTTGGACAAATTTCTAACGACATGTATCCACCACTATAGTATGGTATACAATAGTTTCACTGTCCTAAAATCAATTATCTTTCTAAAAGATTAAGTGATTTTAAAAGACCTTTAATATTTACTCATATATTTGCTATTTCTAGCACTTCATTCCTTTCTGTAGATCCAAATATCCATTTGTCTTCATTTTCCTTCTGCCTGAACAACTTCAACATTTTTTGTAGGACAGACCTGCTGGTAATAAATTTTCTCAGATTTTGATGGTCTGACAGTCATTCATTTGCCTTTATTCTTTAAAGATGCTATCACTGGGTATAGAATTCTGTTGACAGTTTTTCCTTTCAGCACTGCAGGGTTTTGACAAGAAGTCTTCTGTCATTATTATCTTTGTACCTCTGTATATAATATGTCCTTTTCTTTGCTTCATAAATTCTTCTCTTTCTCACTGGTTTTCTTTAATTTGATTATGATGTAGCTTGGTGTAGTTCTCAATGTTTCTTCTACTTGGGATTTTTTGAGCTCTTTGGATCTGTAGGTTTATAGTTTTCATCAAATTTGGAAAATATTTTGCCATCCTTTCCAACAATAGTTTTTCTGATCTCCAATCCTTCTGAGACTTCACTAACAGGTATGTTAATTAATTTCAGAATTGTCCTACTACTCACTGAGACTTTTTCCCCTAGTCATTTTTCTTATTATGCTTTAGTTTAGATCATTTTTTTTTGCTATGTCTTCAGATTCACTGACACTTTCTCTTCTGTAATATCTAATCTAATCTGTTTATCCCATCTAGTGATATTTTATTTTAGATGCTGCATTTTCATCTCTAAATATTCCATTTGTGTCTCTTCTATTCCTTTCATTTCTCCACTCATGTTATTCAGGCTTATCCTTGAACATATTTAGAAGATTTATAATAGCTGTTTTAAGGCCTTTTTCTAACTCCACTAACCCTCTCATTTTAGGAATTGTTTCTATTGATTGATTTTTTTTTTCCTTTTCATATATCTGTGTTCCTTCACATGTCTAGTAATTTTTTTTGGATGGCAGAGTTTGCAAATTTTATATTATTGGGTGCTTGCCTGTGCTGTATTCCTTAAAGACTATTGAATTTTGGGACGCCAGGGTGGCTCAGTTGGTTAAGCGGCTGCTTTCGGCCCAGGTCATGATCCCAGGGTCCTGGGATCGAGTCCCACATCAGGCTCCTTGCTCAGCAGGGAGCCTGCTTCTCCCTCTCTCTCCCTCTGCTTGTGCTCTGTCAAATAAATAAAATCTTTAAAAAAAAAAAAAAGACTATTGAATTTTGTTTTAGCCCCTATATTAGTTTCCTACTGATGCTATAACAAACCATCACAAACTTAGTGGCTAAACCAACAAAACTTTATTCTTGTAGAGTTCTGGAAGACTTACGAGGCTAACATCAAGGCACTGGCAAGTCTATCTAGCTCCTCCTAGAGAATCCATTTCTTGCCTCTTCTAGCTTCTGGTAGCTGCCAGAATTCCTTGACTTGTGGCTGTATCACTCCAATATCTGTTTCCATCAGTACTTTGCCTTCTCCTCTTCTAAAGTGAAATCTCCCGCTTAGGCATCATCCAGATAATCCAGGATAATGTTCCCATGTCAAGATCCTTAATATAATTATATCTTCAAAGTCCCTTTTTTCATCTAAGGTAATATTTACAGTTTCTAAGGATCAAGGCCTATATATCTTTGGGAACCATTATTCAGCCTACCACAGTGCCCATTTAAGTACTTAAGAGTAAATTTAATCCTTACAATGCTTGCCTTTAAGTTTTATTATGGCAGGTCCAGAGTCACCTGGGGCTAATTTAACCCCACTGCTAAGGTACAACCCTTCTAAGGACTCTACCAAATGCCCTAGAATAACAAGCTAAGGCTTGTGGGAATACAAACTATTCTCAGTCCTGTGTGAGCATCAGAAATTTTTCAGACTATTGCTTTCCAGTAGTTCTTTCTAAGCCCCAAGTATTTTGCTCTCATACCTGTACCTTTTATACTTAGTAAAAAATTAGATCTGTAGATCTCAGGCTCTCATTCTCTCTTTAACTCTCTCTTTCTGCCTCTCTCACTTGCTTGCTCCCTCAACTCTATTCCTCAGATTTTAGCTGCCCCAACTACCCTGAATTTCAATCTCTGTCTCTTCAACTCAGTGAGGCCACTAATCCTGTTTCCATTCCCCTTTCAAAGAGTGAACTGGGACAATCACTGGGCCTCCCATGTCTATTTCCTTTCTCTTAGGCATCACAGCCAAGCACTGCCTGTTGTCCAATGTCTGGAAATCATTAGTTCATATAATTTCCCAATCATAGTTGTTTATGGTAGGAGAGAAAGTCCTGTTGCAGTTCATCTTTCAGGATAGGAAACAGAAGACTTTAGGAATTGGGCCTTAAACAGTCAATAAGAAAAAGAAAGGCTCGTTGTGTGACATAAGAGTCTAAACCAGCACCTTCCAACCTTACAAATGGCAGATGCACTATGACCAATAGCCACAGGTACAAAGTTGGCAACTAATCATTTACCTTTAGCCCAGTATTATTTCATCTTAATACCCTGAAGCTGAAAACATGCCCTTTTGCCCGTGAAATAAAGTACTAGCAAAACTGATACTGTTATTTTCTTTTGAACTAACTAATCTTAGGAAGCAGATCTGAGAAGATAATCTAGAGGAATTTTAAAAAAATTTTAACAACTATAATGTGCATACAAAAAAGTACATGTCCTAACCATATACAGCTTAGTACATTTTCACGAACTGAACACATATATGTTACCAGCACCAGGTTAAGAATGTCCACTCTGGGCATCCCAGAAGTCCGACCCATGATCCCTTCCCACTTCCTCCCCCTGCCAACGAGAGCCATAAGCCCGACTTCTAACAACATAGATTAGTTTTGCCTATTTTTGTGTCTTATACATGAACTCATAATTATGTATTCTTTTGTGCTTGTGGGATTCATCTATGCTGTGTATAGTTGTAGATCCATCATTCTCACTGCTGAGTCATTTTCCATGACGCCAGTGCAACACATATTTATTTTCCTTTCCATTGTTGATGAACATTTGAGTCTCCAATTTAGAGGTATTACAAATAGTGCTGCTATGTACATTCTTGTGCACGTCTGTTGGGGAAAATACATATACATTTCTAAGGGCGTTGATCTAGGAATGACATTACTGGTCAGAATGATATTTCTGGTCTATATATAAATATGTATATTTAGCCATAAGACATACTGCCATCCAGATTTTCCAAGGTGCTTATAATGTAGGTCACTTTTAAAACCCAGCAGTCTGTTTCAAACACCAGAGAAGCAACTCTAGGCTCATGTTCCCTCGGAAGTAAGAGATCAGTGTCAACAGGTAAAACCAAATTTCCATTTCCTCAGCCCAGATCCAAGTATTATTTCCTCTAGGTCATTAAGAGCCATAACAACACACGATCATTGCTCACTAAGTTAAATAACTAAAAATGAAACAAACTTAACAATTTAAAACACCAGAGTTGAGATTTGTTAGCCCTTTGTTTTATAGCAGCAGAATCCTTTTCATCTAAGGCACTTTTCTACAAAATCTTCATATATAATTCCTGCAAAAGCCAGGGAGCTCTGGAGACAGCTTTTTGGAACCACAGGGCTTTAAGAGCCCAATTTGAAAATACTGCTGTGGTCTACCCCTTCTGTTTTAGAATAAGGAAATTTCCAAGGGGTGAAAAATGCCTTCATGGGGTTACATAGCTAGGTGGTGAGAAAGCCAAGGATTAGAACCCAACTTCCTCCTAACCTCCAGTTCAGCACGCTAGCCTCACCCTGCTCAATGGAATTGTTACCTGGACTCAAACACTGTGATAATCAAATTCCTGCCCAATCCAAAGCAAGTGTAAATAGATTCAGGGAGAATCAGATCCCTTTGACAATCCTCATTTGGTTATTTACCCTCAAAGTTGCTTGACTCACAGAGAGCAATGCATTCTTGTACAAAGGAAAAGAACCCTCTCCACCAGTAAAAGAGGGGAATCCCAAAACTACTACACCCAGATGCTAGTTCAAAGAAAAATATGTTTACTGAATGTGAATGTGGACAACTGAATACCGAATGTGAACAAAATTTATGACCTCCTGAAGTCTACTGGAAAATAAGCAACGTGTAAATGTGCCCTTCCAGTGTGTGTATCTACTTCTTTTTTTTTTTTTTAAAGATTTTATTTATTTATTTCACAGAGAGAGACACAGCGAGAGAGGGAACACAAGCAGGGGGAGTGGGAGAGGGAGAAGGAGAAGCAGGCTCCCCGCAGAGCAGGGAGCCCGATGCGGGACTCGATCCCAGGACCCTGGGATCATGACCTGAGCTGAAGGCAGTCGCTTAACCAACTGAGCCACCCAGGCGCCCATGTGTATCTACTTCTAAGTAGCAGAGGATTGGGCTTTTGAATCTCACCCAAATTATTTCTTTAGAGTGTTGGAAAAAAAAATTCGATTTGATTTTTTTCCAAGCAATTGACTTTATTTTTTTTCTTTTTTTTTTTTTAAAGATTTTATTTATTTATTTGACAGAGAGAGACACAGCGAGAGAGGGAACACAAGCAGGGGGAGTGGGAGAGGGAGAAGCAGGCTCCCCGCTGAGCAGGGAGCCTGATGCGGGGCTCGATCCCAGGACCCTGGGATCATGACCTGAGCCGAAGGCAGCCGCTTAACCGACTGAGCCACCCAGGCGCCCCCCCCCAAGCAATTGACTTTAGATCTGATTTCTAAAGACCTAGAAATCTTGTACATCAAATGGCTCCTTTAAAATTTTGCAAAGACTCAAAGCTGAATTCAATTTTCTCTTGAAGAACATATGGACTTTCAAATAGACAAGGGAGGAGGTGGCTGGCAAAACATGTTTTCAGTTTTAACACACTGAAAAAACAAAAACAAAAAAAAACAAAACAAAAATCATGGCTGGATTTGCCCTGGCCCATAATAATGACCATTTTTCCTGTAACTGATGACTATAAAAGTTTTTCCTATTATTTTATATGAAATAATCATTCTTTGTACTAATTATACTTGAGCAGTTGCAGGAAATGGGCTGATTTTACAAGGCAAGGCAAGCCTCAGATACAATAAACAGTTCCTTATATGTCATCTGGAATAAAGACTATTTCCAGAAACTGACAAAGGTAATTCCAGATTAGCACCAAGATGCTGATTCTAAATCTCAACAAAGAATCTGGGTTTAACTAAGAAGGGAGAGGGGGGAGGAGGAAAAGGAAGAGGAAGGTAGGAAAGAAAAGAAGAAATTCTAGAACTATTATACCAAATCAATGAATTAATGAGTCCAAAACTGGCTCTCCGGACTCTGGCATCAGAAAGATTCTGTTTTGTGACTGAATTTGCAGTTTTTGCCAAATTGCATTTTTTTGGTTTTGGGGTTTTTTTTCCCCCTAAGGAATAAATGCATGAGGGCATTTACCAGAACCCAAGTGATCCAACCGCTTAGTTACCAGAGTTTTTCAAGCATGTATTTATCCAAGAGTGTTAAAAATAATTCTTCCTATCCCTGCTATAGCCTTGGCACACATTTAGCCCCATCTCCTCAACGTTTCAGAGAGACAAACTTGATCAAATGATCAAATTAGGATCCTGCCCCCTAGGTAGCTAACTGGGATGCACATGGCATGAAATTGGAGGTGACTAAGTGAGTTCATGTTGTGAAAGGAGGAAGGGGGAAGTCCTTCCAACTGAACTGGGATGACGGGGCTGAGACCAGGGCTGCCTCATTATGAAAAGGGCCTATAATTTGTTGCATGATCCAGCCCCTACCTGACTCTCCCAGTCCCACTGCTTATCCTAGCATTATCCATTCAACAGTCCCCACCCTACCCTAGGGGATTTAATCATACAGAAGGCCCCTCTGGCTTCCTGAACGTGTTATGCTCTTTTATGCATCTGATTCTGGGGATGTCGCTCCCTCTCCCTCTTCCTTTCTCCCAGACCTGCTATTCCTTGTTTGAAGAAATCAGCTCTAGTGCTATCCTAGACAGAACTAACCAGTCCCTCCTAATACTAACAAAAATGCTAACTACTGTTTACTATTAAGCACATCTATGGATCAAGTACTATTCTAGGCATTTAACTCAAAACAACCCGCCTGTGAGTTATGGTTAGGATTCTCAATTTATAAATGAGGAAACTGGCATATGTTTAAGAAGGGAACTGTAAGAAAGAAGAAAAAGGCAACTAAATGTATAGGGAGAAAGAATGAGTGACCCCCAACATGATTTATGAATTAGATCCCCCAAGTGATTTCAGAGCTAGTCACTCCACCATTATAGCATCCTTCTTCTGATGCTTCTCCATCTGCTGTAGTCTGAATGTTTGGATCCCCCAAAACTCATATGTTGAATTCTAATCCCCAAGGTCATGATATTGTGAAGTGGGGCCTTTGGGAGGTAAATAGGTAATAAGGACAGAGCCCTCATGAATGAGATTAATGCCCATAAAAAAGGATCAAGAGAACTCCCTTGCCACCTCCACCGTGCGAGGACACAGCAAGAAGGCAGTAATCTAGGAAGAGGGCCCTTACCAGACAGGGAATCTGCCAGTGTCGTGATCTTGGACAACCTCCAGAACTGTGAGAAATAAACTGTTGTTGTTTACAAGCCACCCAGTCTGGGGTATTGTGCTATTGCAGCCCAAGTGGACTAAGGCATCATCATCAAGTATTCAATGAAATGTAAATACATCAGATATGCTGATCAGAATTCTTACTCAAAGACAAGAGAGTCCACTCCAGTTGGGTTAAGCATAAAGTAATTTTGTAAAAGATACTATGTGGTTCATTGAATCTCTACAAAATTCAAATCACCACGTTATGTATGCTACATAATCCAGTACAGATGCAGCTAGGTAAAATGCATCTAGAAAAACCATGAGACTATCCTAGAGGAACGACTACTGCCCTGAATGCATGTATAATACCCTGGATTGGGTGCTAGAAATGCCACACCAGCTGCCCTAGACACCTCCCCACCAAACTTTGAGAAATGCTGGTCTCTTCATGGCATATTGCCCCTTCCCTTTGCTTACTTTCACCCCCAAATCTGGGAGTCTTTTGATTGGCAGATCCTAGATCACGTGCCTACACCCTAGCTACAAAGTAGTTAGAGCAATGTTGGTTTTGGTTCTCCGGGCTCCATAATACAAGAAACTAATTCCAAGTGGGTTGGAATGAGTTTTGAAGCAACAAACAGCTTTCCATCTTTAGTAGTTACCAAGTAAACAGAAATTCAGGAGATGTGGGGTAGGGGCTTGACTGTCTTCTAAAGCAGGGAAAGGTGTCCTCAAAAAGAGGACAGAGGGCTCCAAAGATGGTAAATACTCAAGGGATAATAACAAGGTCATTCTCCTGGTGGTGGTGGCCTGGGAAAGGAGGGGATAAACCGACTTGAAGAAGAGGCTAAAGTGACAGCAGCCATTTCTAGACAGGGTATCTACTGCAATTAATTTATATTCATTTTTACACCGGAGCTGCCCAGCTTGTCTCTTCAAGCCATTCATAGACAAACTGAGGCCTAACAGGAAAATGGAATAATCCAAGCAGAGATGAAACTGAGAGAAGCAAAAAGCTGTATCCTAGATAGAAAACGCTTTGAAAACAGAAACCCACACTGTTTGTAACATTCTCGACATCAGTGGCACACACAACAGCTAAAATACACAATACTCAGGAAACTCATTCTAAAAACACACTGGACGTTAAGTGACCTTGGAAAAACATGAAATGGTATCAAATTGATAGGTAATTGATGAAAACAACTTTTTGGCAAACTAACATTTCAACATATTGGTCCTTTAAAGAATTGATGTGTCCACTTGTTTTTAGGAAATTGCTATTGAAGCCAATTAACTAGAACTATTAGCCCAAACATCTCCTCCTCAGACCAGCCAATCCCTTGCAATTACATAATTGTTGTGTTTAATTCATGACACTTAGCCTTCTCTGAAACTATTTTAGTCATTTTAGTTTGGGGTTGTATTGTCTGTCTCATCTCACCAGAAAGTAAATTCCGTAACATGGCTTATCCCACACCTCTGTATCCCCACCATCTAGAACAGTTCCTGGTACATAGTTGGTGCCTGATAAAGGCTGTTCCCTAACAGTAGTAAGTAATGATGCTTACCTTACAGAACGGTTAGTAAGATTAAATTTATCAGTATGTGTCAAGCATTTAGGAGATTATTTGGCACATAATAGGAAGGACCTCAATAAATGCTAGCTATTGTGATTTATTTTGGAACAATGCTCATATTCTTTATATTATCACATTGGTAATAAATATTCCTTCTAAAAACTTGTGCTTAATTTACCTGGATTCTAAATCTGGATTTTAGTCAGAGGACCAATGGTGGTCACCCAGTAGCTCCACATGGTCCACAGGCTGGTCTTTGCAACATTAATGTTTAATGTAGTGTAATAATATACATTTACATCTGCTACAGATTAATAATTTACATGTGATATTTAATATGAACCACAATTCAAATCCTTAGTGCATCTTCAAAAATGTTGCCATCTGGCCCTCAAGTCCTGGGGAATATTTTGCTGTGAGAAACAAGAAGTGGGAGGCTTGTGGTCCAAGGGGTTTCTCTGCTTCTCTGCCCCTCCCACCAACAGAGGTGGCCTTGAGAAACAAGTAATTAATAAAGGTTTAAGACTTCAGGAGCAGATGGAGCTGGCCCCCTAGATGCCTTTGCAAACTTATAATTAAAGACTGCTTTGTGTGTTTGTCTACTGAATTTGCAAAGCTAGAATACTGGTGCTGCAAAGAACTCCCAACATCACCTGGTTCCCCCCCCCCACTTCATTTTACAGATGAAGGAACAGAGAAGTAAAGTGAATTAATCAAAGATACACAGACTGTTTTAAGAAGAGCCAGTTCTAGAGACAAGTTATTTCCGTAATAACATAATTTCTAGTTTTCCTGATTTTCTTTTTGGATAGGTGTGCCTGAATTTTTAAGACACAGAATTCAAGAATTTTGTGTGCTGACTTTTGTGTTTTAGAGAGGCTCCCCCGCCAACATTGGATTTTGTTTGTTTGTTTGGCCATAACATTATTCAAACCCAAAGGCATGTTCAGAGAACAGGAAATATATCTCTATCCACACAATGCTGAGTCCATCATAAGGGTTTATTAAATGTTTGTGGTCTTCAACCAAACTGTATCTTTTGTGGTCAGAATTTAAGAACTTACTGAGGAATATAGTCACAATTATTTCTTAAAATAGGAAGGCTTATGTTTTAATTATCCATTCCTTTCACATAGGTGAAGAAGACAAGATAAAGAAGTTAAAAGTGCTACTTGCTTCAAAGTTAGCTAGAGCTGAGTCTGAATTCCCACTCCACCATGGGTACCAATGAAGTCACTAGAAGTTTTGAGTGACCTGTTTTCAGACAGCAACTGGCAACTGTGTAGGGAAGGAACCAGACAAATCCACATGGGAGGCAAGGAAACAGGTAAAGAGACCATGGCAACCGAAAGGACCAAAGATGGTAAGTGATCATGTCATTCCCATTATCCAGGATCACCAACAATTGGCAACAATCACCCTGCCAAATCAATCCTACCAGAGGAAGGTTGAAATACATACATGAGACAGAGAGAGAGTGCAAAAGCAGGTGGAGGGGTGAGAGAAGGAAGGGAGGAAAGGGAGGAGGGAAGGAAAGAAAGAAAGAGAATGAAAGGACGGAGAGAGGCACGGAGGAAGAATCCTTTATTTTTTCCTATCACCCCCAGTGTGTCTTTTGCTCAATAGATTTTATAAACCAGTGATTCTCTCAGTGTGGCTCCCTACTAGCAGCATAAGCATCACTGGAAGCTTCTTAGAAAGATAAATTTTTGGGTCGTACCCCAGGTCAACTAAATCATAATCTCTTGGATAGGACCCAGCAATCTGTGTCCTAACAAGCCATCTAGGTAATTCTGGTGCACACTCAAGTTTGAGAACTAATGAGATGTGTGTGTGTGTGTCGTATAAGTACAAGGTGTACATAAAGTCCTGATTCAGTTCAAATAATAAATAAATCATGTCTGTGTAACATATAAAGCAATTTGCAAAATACAACAGAAGAGAATTATTCAAGACTTAAACTCTTAATTTGTTTTAATACCTTTATTCCATTTTCTAGGTAATAAACCCTATGTATAATAATGGCTACATCCAAATGTATCCAATATGATGGCAGACTTGTTGAATGTTAACATTCAAAATTTTAAATCTGAATAAACCCTCTGCCACATTTTGCAGATTGCTCACATCCTATGTAGAAGCAAATTTATTACAAATTCAAACTGCACAAGAATTTTATGAACACTTTCATATATAAAATAAATTTATGTGTATTTATGTATATTTACATAATTTATGTGTATTTATAGATTTATAATTAGGTAACATATAAGGATTTTTCAAAGTAGCTGTTCCTCATGATGTATTTTGTAGAACAGATGGTCTGTGATTTTATGAATATAGGGGCCTTGGTTATAGCCAGATTTATTCCGTATTCCCAGGACTTCTTTGATTTTTTTCTACTTTTGCTCATGTATTTTCCTAGCCTGAAATGTCCTTCCCACTCTATAGGTCCTGGACCCAATTCTAATGTGGGAAGGGGGTTCCCCCACACCAACGAGCAATTCTCTGGACACCAGCTGGGTGTCCTAAAATTCAACTCAATTCTGACACTGTCTATCCAGAGGTGGCATCAGATCCCACAGTTTAAGGGCTCAGTCCTACAAGATCTCCCCCAGTCCTGGTCCCCTCCAACCTCAGATGCCAGTCTCAAGCCCAGGTGGTCATCTGTGCTTCTGACAAACCAGCTATAGAGTGGAGGTTCCAACAGCCTCCTCCTTGGACACAGACACAAGTCCCAAGTCCAGGCTGTTACCGACTGGCTATAAACCAGAGGTTCCTAGATGCCCTCCTTGGGTGTGATTAATCTGCTAGAGCGGCTCACAGAACTCAGAGAAACATTTACCTTACTAGATCACCAGGTTTTCTGTACAGGGAGGTAACTCAGGAACAGCCAAATGGAAGAGATGTGTATAGCAAGGTAGGTGGGAAGGGACACAAGCTTTCTTGCCCCCTCCGAGGGCTCCACTCTCCCAGCACCTCCACGAGTTCACCAACCTGGAAGCTCTGAACCCCGTCCTTCTGGGTTTTTATGGAGGCTTCACCACATAGTCATGAATGATTAAATCATCGGCCACTGACAACTGATTCAACCTCCAGCCCTTCTTCCCTCCTTGGAGGTCAGGGGGTGGGAATGAAGGTGCCAACCCTCCTCTGTTGGAGGTCATTAAGAGGACCTGACTGCCAGTTGGCCTGAGACCTGGACCTGGGCAATGAGAGCCTCCTCACCCCCTCCCCTGTCCTTGGAATGTATGTGCAGCCTCCCATCCCCTCACTCTTTTCAAGGACATAGCACTGAGATAGTGATGTGGGGTTGAGAACACCTACATGTTACAAGTGGCTGAATCCAGTTAAGGCCTCCTTGTAAACTAAAATATTCTAAAGATTATAAAATAAAAGATTCTGGTAGACAGGTGTGGAGATCTACTCATCTTAGTGCCACTCAAGACAAGCCTCCTATGTAAGTTCCCTTGTTTATTACACCTGCCACCTACCACTCTGGAGTGGCCTGCCTCTTCCTTCAGTCTCTCTGTGCCCTCCACATACAGGGGCCAATTTCAGATTTCACCCAGGTAAGTTCCCAAGTTTGAGAACCTACACCCTCCAATCACAAGATTGGTTCTCCTGGCAACCAGTCCCTTCTGGGTCCAAAAATCACCTCATTAACACAACAAAAGATACCTTTATCACTCTCATGCTCTTGTTAGGAAATTCTAAGGATTTTAGGAGCTTGGTGCCAGAAATGGAGACAAAGACCAAATCTATCTTTCTTATTATAAATATCCACACTCCTTTCAAACAAGTATCTGTCCTGCCCTGCAAAGCCTCACATGATCACCTAGGTTGAAATTCCAAGTACTGCACCTAATGTTCCGACCTTACCGGCTACTAGAGATGAGGGGTTCTTAAGCAAGCAGTATCTCAGCTCTGCTAAGGTCCACAAGGAGAAAGCTGGATTATAAGGGGAATTTATGTGCTGGGTCAAATGACAGGCTGGGCACCAGATTTGAGGTGAAGAACCTAAGGGGTAAAATTCTGGGAAGAGCCTGGCCTGGGAGATCTACTGATCCATAGGCAAAGAGGCTAGGCACAACCAAATGAGTTGACCTTAGGAACCAACTGATCCCTCTGATTCCTTTGACCTGCAGGAGCCACAGGGGAGCTAACCTTTTGGGACATTGGGTTCTCTCTGGCTACACAGCTGGGTGAGTGAGATTTGTAGCTCTTGTACATGAAGAACTTGGGAAGAGAGAAGCTTCCTTCTGATTATTGACAGGGGTCCTAGACTGCCACCTAGGTCTAAGTCCACTATGCCTCCCAGAACGGTGGGGCTGCTACCACTTAACATCCCCAACAGCTGGACCTCAGTCCCAAACAGCAGGTGGGGGGAAAATGACACTGCCCCCAAATCTAGAGAAGAATGAACAGAACGTGGAACATGAGTAGAAACTAACAAAATAGAACAGCTAGAGGAACAAAAATATCTTAAGGAAGCAATTATATCTGTAAAATATGTATTCCTGGAGAGTACTAGTGATGTGGAGAACAAAGGCAAAAGAAATATAGAAAAAAATTCAATTTCCTTTACAGCCCTTTGAGAAGTACTTAAAAGACAGGAAGGGTGACCTTCCTCCAGGAACTCAACTACCTTACTAGAGGCAAAAGGCAACCTTGGCATGACATTAGCCTGACCTCCAGGAACCTGTAAGTCTTCTGTAACATATAAAAATACCTTTGGAAATTTCCTTTATCTCTACCCCACCCCCACCAAGATATATGTTAGCAATCATCCTTGAAACATATAGCCCACTGAAGGGTCTCATGAATAAGGTTTTACTAGACAGAAGTAAATGACCCTTCAAGGTCCTGGAAACCTTGCTTCCAAATTCCTTAGAGACTTAACGCTACCCCTAGTCCCCTCCCCCAACTTGGAAGTATATAATCAGTCAATATATACAATACCAGTGCAGCTCTTTCTGCTCACGGGTCCTGTTGCCGTGATGTGGGAAACAAAGGCAGAAGAGAAATTATTAAATTTCCTTACTACCTACAGCCTATTGACAAGTCCTTGAAACAGCAGGGTGACATTCCCCTAGGGACTCAACTGCCTCCATGTTGACACTTTGCTAAGGGCAAAGGGCAATCCTAGCCGCGCCCCCACCCCCCAGGATTCTGTAAGTCTACTTTAACATATAAAAATTCTTTTGGAAACTTCCTTTATCTCTACCCCCAAGATACACATTGGCTATCATCTCCCAAGCATATGGCCCACCGATATCCATCTGAAGGGTCTCATGACTAAGGTTTTATTAGATGTAATAAATGACCTTTTCCCCACAACAGCTAGCCCCCTCAAGGTCCTGGTAACCTTGCCTGAAAGTATATAATGGGCCGCCCCTCATGACCCCAGTGCAGCTCTTTCTGCCCACGGGTCCTGTCCCCATGCTTTAAGAAAATCACCTTTCTTTACCAAAGACATCTCAAGAATTCTTTCTTGGCCATCAGCTTCGAACCCTAACATCTTTCATACATCACCCATGCATTGATAAAACCACCTTTTTTGCACCAAAGACATCTCAAGAATTCTTTCTTGACCATTTGCTCCCGGACCCCAACTTTTCACATCACTAGAAGGGAATGTGCAAAGAGGAAACACTGTGCCACAGTGATGGGTTTATGAGTGATTTTTTTCTCTTTAATCAAATTTTCATTAAAATAAATGTGATAAAGAAAATGTTTTCTTTTTTTTTTAAAGAAAATGTTTTCTGTATTAGTTTGCTAGGACACTAATTCTGTGGGAAAAAGTCCCACAGAATAGGTGGTTTCATCAATAGAAATTTATTTCTCACAGTTCCAGAGGCTGGAAGTCCGAGATCAGGGTGTTGGCAGGCTTGGTTTCTCCTGAGGGCTCTCCTCTTGGCTTGCAAACTTCTTGCCTTCTTGCTGTGTCCTTACTTGGTCTTTTCTAGGTGTGCATGTCCCTAATGTCTCTTTCTCTTTTATAAGAACATAAGTCTTATTGGATTAGGGCGCCACCATTATGACTGCATTTGACCTTATTTACCTCTTTAAAAGCCCTATCTTCAAATACAGTCACATTAGGGGTTAGGGCTTCAATATATGAATTCTGAAGAAGCACAATTCAGTCCATTACAGTTTCTAAAAGTGAAAAACTAGTTTATATTAAATAATGAAATAACTGAGCCATAGAATGCAAGTACCAGATTTCTATGAGAGTGGGGTAGAGGGAAAGCATGAACAGGGGACTGGGAGGCCTGAGCTGTAGTCTTGCCTTTGCTCTTCACTATGTGACCTCGAGCAAGTCATGTTTCTCAGCACTGAAGGAAGGTCTTTGCATATGAGAATTTCTCAAATTCCTTATGTTTTAAAATTCTAATGACTTCAAAAGAAATTGGTTGCAAAAAACCACTGAGAAAAATTATAAAGTTATTTTTTTATTTATTTAAATTCAACTAGCCAACATAGAGTACATCTTTAGTTTTTGATGTAACATTCAATGATTCATTAGTTGTGTATAATACCCAGTGCTCATCACAACAAGTGCCCTCCTTAATGCCCATCACCTAGCTATATATAATGGAATGGTTTGCTCCATACACTGAGATACAAAGCACAGCCCATTACTTATTCTGAATTATAGCTATCCTGCTTAACCTGAGGTTCATTCACCAGGATAACAAGAAAAGCAATCGCAATCATTTTTCCTATTTCACTACCTTCTTCCCTCCTGAGATTCAACAAAAATCATAGGATTTAAATGGCATCTAGAAAATGAAAACAAGCCTCTGGTTTTCAATCCATCCTGATTGCATTGAGATGCTCAGTGGCCATGTTCTTGCACTCCATTAGAAGGGTGATGGTCTATCCTCTCAGGGTTTACCAGAGGTGTCTAAGCCTTGACACCTTGTTTCTAGCCCACACAACCTTTTGCTCCAGCACCGCATCTGACCACCTCCAGGAGCTTCACGGGAGTGAGGCATAGACTCTTGCCACATTGAGAAACTTCCTATGTCTTCATATCCTCAGTCTTGGGGAACTGGATGCTCTGCTTCTGAACTCAGGTAACTTCTCAATTCTCCATCTTTAGACCCCACCTCTGCTCCCCATCAAAAAATCAATCTCCATTTCTTGATGAAAACAAAGTCCTATGAATTCTTCCTTGGGCCCTTAGAATACAAGTCTGAGGTTGGAGGAAGGGTACAAAAGGAAATTATTATCATCTTTTCATGAGTCTGCTTCTGATAGTTAATTTTCTGTTTCAACGTGGTGGGGCCACAGTGCCCAGACATTTAGTCAATATTATTCTGGACAATTCTGTGAAGGTTATTTTGGATGAGATTAACATTTAAGTCAGTGGACTCTGAGTAAAGTAGATTATCCTCCATACTGTGGTGGGCCTCATCCAATCAGTTGAATGCCTTAACAGAATAAAGACAGACTTCCCTTGAGCAAGAAGGAATTCTGTCAGCAGACTACAAGTCTACCATGGTTCCCCAGCCTGCCAGCCTGCCCTGCAGATTTTGGACATAGTATGAGCCAATTCCTTAATCTCTTAGATAGATACATAGATAGAGATAGATAGATAGATAGACAGATAGATAGATATAGATAGACAGATATAACCATATACATAAGCATTCCTCAAAAATATTGCAGGTTTGGTTTCAGACCACTGCAATAAAGCAAGTATCTCAATAATCTCAATAAAGTGAGTCAAATACATTTTTTCATTTCCGAAAGCATATAGAAGTTGTGTTTACTCTATACTGTAGTCTATTATGTGTGCAATAACACTGTATCTAAAAAAATTTATATACCTTAAAGTATACTCCATTGCTAAAAAAATGCTAACCATCATTTCAGCTTTTAGTGAATAGTAATCATTGATTACAGATCACTATAACAGATGTAATAATAATAAAAAAGTTTGAAATATTGCAAGAATTACCAGAATGTGATGCATAAACACAAAGTGAGCAAATGCTATTAGAAAAAATGGTGCCAACAGACTTGCTCAACACAGAGTTGCCATAGCCTTAACTTGCACAAAAAAAAAAAATCTATAGAGCACAATGAAGGCAAGTGCAGTAAAAGAAGGTATGCCTACACACACACACACACACACAGATAGAAGTCAATATATAGAGATAGAGAAAGAGGTGGTAAAAATGGCCCTTTACTTCTGTGATCTTACTTTAAAAGTCACAAAACCCCAATCTAATCATGCGAAAAACATCACACAAATTCCAATTGAGAGACATTATACAAAATACCCAACCAGTACCCCTCAAAACTGTCAAGGTCATTAAAAACAAAAAAAGGTTGAGAAACTGCCACAGCTAAGAGGAGCCTAAGGAGACATGACAACTAAATGTAATGTGGGATCCTGGATGAGATACTGGAACAGAAGAAGATATGAGGTAAAATCTACGGGAATATGAATCAAGTATGAATTTCAGTTAATAAAAGGTCTCAATATTGGTTCATCAAATGTAACAAACATGCCATACTAACCTAAGCTGTTAATATTAGGAGAGCCAGGGTACAGGGTATATGGGAAGTCTCTATACTATCCTTGAAATTCTTCTATAAATCTAAAACTGCTCTAAAATTACATTTATTAAAAAAATCACCTGGCTACAGTAAGAACAAAAATAGTAGTTTATTTTTTTTATTTAAAGATTATTTATTTATTTGACAGAGAGAGCGAGCACAAGCAGGGGGAGCGGCAGGCAGAGGGAGAGGGAGAAGTAGGCTCCCCACTGAGCAGGGAGCCCAACGTGGGGCTCGACCTCAGGACCCTGGGATCATGACCCAAGCTGAAGCCACTTAACCGACTGAGTCACCCAGGCACCCCAAAAATGGTACTTTAAATAAAACTGTGATATCCAGTCACTCTAAGAGAGGAGGAATAAGGAGCATCGAAAATCTACTTGGAGCCTCTCTGCTGATTCCCTTGATGGAATTATACACTTAATTTTGACACTTCATTTGTCCATTGGGAATGGAAACAATACAGATATGCTCTATTCTGGTGGGATCTGGTTTGTTTTCTTGTTTTGTTTTCTTTTGTTTTGCCTGTTTCTTTCTTTAATTTATGAACAGAGTTGAAGCAATCCAACTTCTCAGTTCAAGGCATCTTGTTGTCACTGGTGCTTGATTCACCCCTTATTATTATTTACACCTGTTTATTCACAAAACCACTCTCTTCTCCTACCCACATAAGCAATCACTGTAACATGCTTTATGAGAATCTGACAAAAGCTCACCATCCCATACCCCCCAAAAAGGCTAAAAAGTGATGATATTGCCAGTGCCTTCTTTTCTAATAGTAAAAACCTTATCTGAGATTAAAATCACTTAAATGGGAGCTTCTGAGTGACAAGTCGTATTGAAAGGCTCAGTTTTGTCGAAAGCTGTGGGTTTAATAGGACATTATTAAACCATTTAATCTCTCCTGCAGAGACATTTCACGCTGTCCCTTCAGGGAACTTTTCCTGCAGGAGGTCCTGGAGTCAGCCTGTGGCCAAGTTGGTGACAGTTCAAGAAGTTCATCCTGCTCTAATTTCAACTGAACAGCAAGAGCACTCACAGCAGGAAATTCAAATTTGAAAATATCAATGAAAAATACACACTGCCTTTCATTTCCCACCACCCAGGATATTAAACCCTGACGACCATGGGAAAGGCAAGGGAAAGACAAATTGCAGAAATAAGCACTGCTATTCTAAGTTGCCAGGTCATTTCAAGTGACAAATATGCCCATTTTATTTCTAGGGGATTCACCATCTTCCCTAAAGGAAAGAGAAAACATGCCCTTGGAAGCTAGTCCATCAAGGGAATGGTGTTATCTATGGAAACTAATTGTTTTACAGAGATTAAAATTCAGAGTTTTTACGTGAACCATGTTGGTTTTGAATCCAGCTTTGTTAGGTCATTCCAGCACCTTGCTGCAATCAGATCTCGGGAAAACCTGTGCCTTGTTTCTCCCTTCTCTGGCAGCCAGAGTACACCTGTCAACCTTTGTTCTATCATCTGCATGAGGCAGCAATTAAGAACCAGAGCAGAGCTTTGGAGGAAGGGAAATAGGGCTCAAATCCCAACTTGGCCCAACTCAACCCTTAACTCCTCGTGTGATTTCGGGGAAGTGCATCTCTTCCCTTTCCAGGCATCAGTTCCAGCAATTTAGGATTACAGAAAACAATACTAATGGGTACATTCAGCAGTTTGACTCTAGTCAGACTGTAAGGCAAGAGTCTTGTCAATTTTTTTAAATCTCTGGGAAGGCTGCTACCATGTGCCACTATATATTTCATTTAGACCAGCAGAGCCAGTTTCTTTTCCAGTGTTGAGAGAGATGGCTGCTTCTTCATTTGAAGACCAAATGAAGCCCTTGGCTTGCATGTGAGGGCTGTGTTGAACAGGAACCATTTAAACATTGGAATTGCACTCAGCACAGCTGATGCTCCCCAAACGAGAAGTATTCAAACCAGAGGCCATTTCGGAGAATAATGGTTTTATGTGCCCATCTTGGGTTACTCTAAGCCAAACACTAATTAGTAGAAAGCTAACCAAACCTGAATGCACTATTGAGCTATATCCTGTGCAAACTCCTTCCTTTCTCCTTACCTACCCCCATTTTCCTCCTTCTCTTTCTTTTCCTCTTCTGCTACTTCTCCATCTTCCTCTCCTTCTCCCCCGCAAGTTGAAATGCACCCAAGTTAAATGCTGTATGCTGCAATTCTGCTACACCTACCTCGCATCGTGTTATTAAACATGACCAAGTACGTAAAGCAGGTATTCCCATACCTGGTGCTTCATAGCTCTTCAATAATGGCGGCTGGTGCTGACGACCAAAGGCATGGCTCTCTCAGCCACTCACACTTAGCTCCACTTTCTCCTCACCAAAAGTGACAAATGTAATTTCAAGACCTGGGTTTGTTTTACCTTGGCCTCCCCCCAGAACTTCATTATTACAACACCTTTATTCCAGCTCTGCTGAAAGACTGAAAATTCATACAGACTTGCATGACAATTCTTCAGAGTTTAAGAAAAGGAATTCAGAATCAAATTAATATCTAGAATACTCGAGTTTCACAGTGAAAAGGAAAACAAGACTGGAAGGGAGAAGCAGCATATATTGTATTTAAGAAAGACAGCATGAGACAATAAAGAGAAGATGGAATCTGGAATGATATGTACTGAAGTTAAAAGTGTTTCCCTATAATTCTACTTTGGGCAGTTTGCTTAATTTCCCTGAGCCTGTTTCTCCAAATGTAAAACTTGGGTTTCTGATCAGTTACTGAAGCAATGAGGGTTACGCTCCATTCGGCATCCTAGAGAAAGAAAACCCAGGTGCTTTGTATTGGCAAGGGTCCAGACAGGAAAATAAGTAGCACCCTAGCTATTTCAACAAAGAGAATTTAATATAAGGAATTTCAGTTAAACAGGTTGTGGGACTGAAGATGCAAGAGGAAAACACTAGTGTAGAGCACGTAGGTAATAACCACAGGGCTGGGGATAAAAGGAAAGAAGTTTCAATGTTCAGAACTTCAGGAGGAGCCCTGCTAGGGTGGGACACAGACCTCTAAGAAGACATGTCTGCCAGGAACTCAGATGAGGGACACAGAGAGTTGGGCTCAGTCTCTGATGAGGGGGGTGCCCATTGGCACCGGGAGCTCTGAGAGGTATGGCTGAGGCTGCTTCTGGGATTGCTGAAAAAAGCACTGGAGCCAAAGTGCCTTTTGGGGACAACACTAACAGGAAGAGCATCCTTTCTTCCTTCCAACCACACAATACAGTTCACACAGCATCTAGCATTGACTCTTTAACCTTATATTCCAAAGTGAGTAACTAACCTTTATTAAAGAACGGAGCTAAAAACATTCATGGTCATTTACTCGAGAAACGGTATTGTGGTTGGTAGCACAGATGTGGTATGGGCGTGAAAAGCTCTGAATTTACATTTAAGGCCCCCTCATTTCCTAGCTGTGTGACCATGAGCAAATTATTTAAATATTATTATGTATTCATTATTTCTCCTCCTATTGAAATTCTGGTTCATGCCTTCTTGCCCTCCAAGTCTTCTATCTCTTTGCCCTCTCTTGCACTTCCCAAACTGAACATCTCAAAAAGCCTAATAAAGCTTTCTTTTTATTTTATTTTTTTTAAAGATTTTATTTTATTATTTATTTGAGACAGAGAAAATGAGAGAGAGAGAGAGAGCACATGAGAGGGGGGAGGGTCAGAGGGAGAAGCAGGCTCCTTGCTGAGCAGGGAGCCCGATGCGGGACTCGATCCAGGGACTCCAGGATCATGACCTGAGCCGAAGGCAGTCGCTCAACCAACTGAGCCACCCAGGCGCCCTAAAGCTTTCTTTTTAGATGCGTATTTCCTATATATCTACTTATCTAAAAGGCAATCAGTATTTATTGAGTTCCAACTTCATGAACAGCAGATACTAAAATAAGACTAATTTATTATATAAAATGTTTATTCAATGCCTATATATGCCAGGCACCATGCTTGGAAATACAGAAATAAATAAAACATAGTTAATATCCTCAAGTGAAAGTCGTGAATGTAGCATACAATTATAAAATAAAGCAACAATGAAGTAGTATGTCCACAGGTTCTGATAGGAGCACGTATGAGGGAACACCTTCTGGGGTCTTTCTGGAGAAGTTGACAACTGACCCAAATCTTAAAGAATGAGTAGAAAGTATCCAAGTAAAGATATAAAGGATGTGGAAGAATTTAAAACAAAATCATCATTTATCCCTTTCCTAGTACATCTTTAATGTCTCATTCTTCAAGAGATTGTTTCCCTATTCTCAAATAAGAATAATCTTTATTCAACTCAGTCACTTTCTTGACCTATCATTGCTCCAGCCTTCCAAAAAGCAATATATCTTCTCCTCACCTATATCACTTAATAATTATGCCATACTTGCTTGGTATTTTTTTTAGAGAACAAAACATTACAGATGAAGTTAATGCTCCCTTTATACACTTGCCCAGCCACATTACCTCCTGCCCTCCCCAGTGGTAATCACCATCTTGACTTTGCATTTATCTTTCCTTTGCATGTCTTACATTATTGTGCATGCATCCATTAAAAATAGAATTTTGTAGGTTTTCAAACTTCATATAAATGATGTCTGCCATATGGTATATTTTTCATTTTGCAGGCTGCTTTCTTAAACTACACTACTTTGTGTTTTTGAGCTATATCCACAAAGAAGCATATGCTCTCATTCATCTAAGTGCTATAAAGGACCTCTAGTATTTGCAAATCACAATTTATTTAAGTATTATCCTATTCATCCTAATTACTTCTGGTGTTTTGCTATTATCAACAACACTGCTATGAATGTTCCTATGTGTGTCTCCTGGTGCACAATGAGCAAGGACAGAGAGGATTTGCTGGACTGTGGGGCAGTCATGTACTGCACTGTTGATGTTCAACCCAAATCTTTCCCCCCACTTATTATGCTGCCTCCCCACCCCAGGTGCTAGAAGTGAAATCTAACACCAGGCACCTGAAACTGACCCTGAACCATCAACCATCACTTCCCCACCCCAAAATTAAGGCACATTTCAAACTGACCAACTATTGCCAAATTATTCTCCAAACTGGTTGAACTGGTATATACTCTCACCAGCAGGGGTGAGTTGCTAAGTCTCCATTATCACCCTCAAACCTCGAAGTTAACCCAACTTTAATTTTTTTTTCCAATTTGATAACTGTGAAAAGGAGATATATCTCACTGTTTTATATTCCTCTGATTATTAGTGAGGTTAACCTCACTTTTGTAAGCTGGTTAGCCATTCACATTTCCTCCTCTGCAGATTGCCCATTCATTGCCTTTATCCATTATCCTATCAAAATGTTTGCATTTCACATTGATAGGCAGTTCTTAAATTCTAGAAGCTAAACATCTGTAATTTATGTGAGTTGTGAATATCTTCACCTAGCCTATGACTTATTTAATAAGTCTACGACTTATGTCAAATTTACGTCATCTTACATTAAAACATTTTCATTTTAATATACTCAAATTTATTTTTTTCCTTTATAGTTTGTGGGTTTTGTTTCTTTTTCTAACCCCAAGTCAAAAAGTTTTTCTCCTGTATTTTCCTCTAAATATTGAACATTTGCTTATCACGTCCTGTCTCTAGCCATTTTGTGTATGGTATGTGGCGGGGATGTGATTTTAATTATTTTTTTCCAAATAGTTTTTTGCCAAATAACTTTTTTACACTAGTTTTTAATGCCACTGTGTCATATACCAAGTTTCCACATATGCACGGACCTTTCTTGTGGTCTTGGTCCATTCATTTATCCCTTAACCACTGCCACGTGTCTTAATTACTATGGTTTTAAAAATTAAGAAGTTCTATCTATAAGGCAATTTACCATCTTTCTTCTTTCTTTCTTTCTTTCCTTCCTTCCTTCTTTTTTTTTTAAGATTTATCCATTCATCCTAGAGAGCAAGAGCAGGAGGGGCAGAGGAAGAGGGAGAGAGACCCCTAAGCAGACTCCCCACTGAGCATGGAGTCTAACACCGGGCTTGATCTCATGACCATGAGATTGTGACCTGAGCAGAAACCAAGAATCAGATGCATAACCAACTGTACTACCCAGGCACCCCTACCATCTTTTTTTCTAAAATTTTAACTATTCTGTCCTTTTCTTCTTCCATATTATTTTTAGGATGAGCTTGTCAAATTCCATAAAAAATTAGGATTTTAATTAAAATTTCATTGAATGTTTAGAATAACTTTGGAATATTAATATCAGATGATCTTTTTATCCATGAATATATCAACTTCCTCACATCCATTCTGTGACCTTCAAAAATATTTTGCAATTTTCTCCAAAAAGATATTAAATATTTTTTGTCAAATTTATCCCTTGGTACCTTATAATGTGCTAGGTTATTATATTCCACTCTTCTATTTCTGGTGTTTAAGATGGCTATTAATGTTTTTAAATTGATCTCACATCTAATAAATTTACTGAACTCTAGTATTTCTAGTAGTTTATAAATTCTATTAAAATTTTCTATGGAAGCAATCACATTGCAGTTAAAAATATTTGTTCTACTTTCAAACCCTAATCCCTCTCTAATTTACTGCACTGGATATGGTTCCTAATGTAATGACAATATAAATGATTCCATTTTCCTTCTTTAGTTCTTCCTGGAATTAATAAGAATGCTTGTAAAGTATGACCATTAAGTATTATGTTCACTATGAAGTTTAAATAAAAATAACCAATTTAAGAAAGTTTCCCTTCATTTCCAATTCACTAAGACTTTTTAAAATATATATTTATACATATGATTAATATATAATATTATTTAATATAAACTGTGGCTGAGTATTGAATTTTATTAGTTTTTTTCCTCAATCTGTTGAGTTGATCATATGGTCATATGGTATGCCCTCTTAATCTGTTAATATGATGAATTACATGATTAGATTTTCTCATATAGAGCTATCCTTAACATTGCTGAAATAATTCCTACTTGACATGTATATACCTGAGAATATATGTGTAGCCCACACATTAGCTGACTTCAATTTCTTTATATTTTATTTAGAGTTTCTGCATCTGTATTTCTAAGTGAAACTGATCTATAACTTTTTCTTTCTTGATCTAGTTTGAATATCAAGATTATGATATTTTCACAAAAAAGCTGAATAGCTTTCTCTCTATTTTAATTCTTTGAAACAGCTTTATAAGATGAAGATCTGGGGCGCCTGGGTGGCTCAGTAGGTTAAGCAACTGCCTTCGGCTCAGGTCATGATCCTGGAGTCCCAGGATAGAGTCCTGCATCGGGTTCCCTGCTCGGCGGGGAGTCTGCTTCTCCCTCTGACCCTCCTCCCTCTCATGCTCTCTGTCTCTCATTCTCTCTCTCTCAAATAAATAAATAAATAAATAAATCTTATAAAAAAAAAAAGATGAAGATCTGTTTCTCAAAGGACTGGTAAAACTTGTTAAAATTATCTGGGCTGTAAGACAGGTGCCTTTAATGCTTATGTGGGCTGGGGTTAATAGGTAGAGGGAAAATTTTAATTATTATCACAACTTCTTTGATGATTATTCTTTGATTTACATTCTCTACATCTTCCTGACTCAAATTAGTATTTTAAACATATTTTTCTAGAAAATTATTTATTTTATCTAAGTATTGAAATCAATTTTTTTGTAGTATAAATACGTTTGTAATATTCTTTCTGATGTTTTTATAGCCTACTGGATACAAGTTACATATACTTTTTTACTCCTATGCACCTTTTTGTTCTTACCAGTTTGCTAAGGGTTAATCTATTACTAGTTTTTTTATCAAAAAACAATATTTAGATTTTCTCAGTTCTTTGTATAGTTCCTTTATCATCTGTTAAATTTTTTTTTTTTGGCTTTTTGTTGTGTTTTGGGTTTGTTTTCTTTTTTTAGCTTTTTGAACCAAATGTGTAATTTATGTTTAATCGTAACAATCATAACAAATTTATTTATTGTTGATGCATTCTTCCAGCATTTTGTAATTTCATTGGGCTTTATACTTTAATTCATTAATCATCTTAAGAATAATTTCATTTTTGAAACATATCGTGGCTTTTTATTTTATTTTTTTTAAAGATTTTATTTATTTATTTGACAGAGAGAGAGACAGCGAGAGAGGGAACACAAGCAGCGGGAGTGGGAGAGGGAGAAGCAGGCGTCCCGCTGAACAAGGAGCCCGATGCAGGGCTCTATCCCAGGACCCCGGGATCATGACCTGAGCCGAAGGCAGAAGCTTAGCCAACTGAGCCACCCAGGCACCCCATATTGGGGCTTTTTAAATATTTTCTTATTGATTTCTAATTAAATTGCCTTTTGGTTAGAGAACATGGAATGAACTGAGTCTTTGAAATTTATTGAGACTTCTGGGTCCAAATGTGATCATTGTGTAAATACTTCACATGTACTTGAAAGACATGTCATATTGTTAGAGTAAGCTTCTTAACTGTGTTGCTTAAATATTCTCTGTTCTTACTAATATCCCCTCAGCTTGTTCTATAAGTATCTGACAGGGGTTAGATCTCCCACTAAAATTATTGATTTGACCATCTTTCCTTACATTTTGTTCCATATTTACTTCATGTTTTCCAAGGATATGCCTTTAGGTACAAATGGAGTGTGATTGCTAAATCTTCTCAGAGGATTGTTCTTTACACAATTGTCCTCTTTTTCTATTAATTCTTTAAATCTATGTTGTATGATATTAATATTGCTACACTAATTATTTTCTCATTTCTTTGTTTTTAACCTCTCCATGTAATTTTGTTTTTGTGGTGAGTTTTGTCAGCAACATATGGCTGGATTTTGTTTTTATATCCATCTAAAAATCTCTGTCTTATGAAGACTTAATCTACTTATACAATTTGTAATACCAGATTTATTTTAAATTATTTCTGCATCTTATTTTGTGTTTGGAGTTTACCTATATTTTCTTTGCTTCTTTATCTTTTTTCTTTTCTTGTCTCCATTAGGTAATATTTTTTACATGCCTTTTTTATCCACCTGTAGATTTTACTACCATGGCTTTAGTTAACTTTTTAGCATACATATTTAGCTATACATTATTCTAATACTCTAAAGATTACAGTATTTTATCTCCCTCTTAGATACAACAAGGATTTTAGCACTCTATATCCATCAAATGTCCCCTCCTTAGTTTTATCTTAAAGAAAAATATGACATTGGGGTTTTTTTTTTTGTTTCTTTTACATCAACTCTTAGAGACATTTTCCAACACAATGTGCCCTCTGTTGTATCTTGTATCCCAGGGCTTACCTCTGCATTCACTTTTCTACACTCTCTAACTTTAATGATTCTTACATTGATAATATTTGTCTAGTAACCTCTTGTACTTTTATATATCTGAAAAGATATTTATTTATTGTCAATCTTAAATAATTCACCTTGGTCATCGTTCTTGGTTGACATTTTACAATGGTAATTAAGAGTCTTCTGGCATCTGTTTTGCTGACTGAAAAGTCTAGTATAAGTCTAACTGCTGTTTCTTTGTAAGTTGGCAGCCTTTTCTCTGTCATGGCTTCAAAGTTTCCCTTTCTCTCTGATATTTTGCAGCTTCCCTACAACGAGAAGACAGTGTTGAACACAAAGTGAATTCGTCACTATTATCTTTAATGCACAAATTCTCACTTTGTGTCCAGTCAACCTAGAGCTGATTTTGTTAGAAAGTAAGACTTATAGGGCACCTGGCTGGCTCAGTCGAAGAACATGCAGCTAGCTCTTGATCTCGGGGTCGTAAGTTCAAGCCCCACATTGGGTGTAGAGGTTACATAAATAAATACAAACTTAAAAAAAACAAAAAAGGACTTATCCCTCACTCTTCAGGTGTCTATATGAAGGGATGTGCCCTAGAAAGTGACATTCCTTATTCTTGCGCCATCCCTTACACACTCCTTGCACCTGATTGCTGGGTGGCAGGCATTACTTCACACTCTTTGACTGGATAGAGCTAATCCATCATAAAGGCTAGAAGCACTGGAAGCTCAGTCTTTTCCTCTTTCTGCATTCTGAACTAACATGAGACAGCAATTCTGGGTGCGTGTGTGCCACCCTAAAAATACCCATGGGTGTGATCTCACTGGAGACGGGGATAAGCTGGAAGCAGAGTAAGAAACATCAGCAAATTTATCTGGCACTTGGTTGCATAGTTTGGCCTTGTCCTCCAACACAGCTGTTATATCAGTGGCAAAACTCACTTTTTGCTTTTTACTTTTTTTGAATTGACATATAATTCACATACTGTTACATTCACCCCTTTAAATTCTACTACTCATTCATTTTTCTGGATAGCCACAAAGTTGTACAACCGTACTATCTAATTCCAGAACATGTTCAGCATGCCAAAAACAAACCTTGTATCTATTAGCAGTCACACCCCACCCTACCCCACACTCCCAGCCCCTGGAAACCACTAATCTACTTTCTGTCTCTAGATTTGTCTATTCTGGTCATTTCATATAAATGGAATCATACAATATATGGCTTATTGGTCTGGATTCTTCTACTTAATAAAGCTCATTTTCTCTCTCTCTCTCTGTCTTCAGAATCTATCCCTCAACTGGCTTCAAATATAGTAGTGTAGAGAGAGGTGTTATTGATGGAACCCAGAAACCCCCACATAATTTTTAACTACTTAGTTTCAATGACTATACTTCTAATTCCCAAGATTTACTTATAAAGCCATTTGTTCTTCTTTCTGCCTAGCTTATTTTCCCATTTTTAAAAAAGATTTATTTATTTGAGAGAGAGAGCACTGTGGAGCAGGGCAGAAGGAAAGGATCTCAAGCAGTCTCTCTGCTGAGCATGGAGTCTGACAGAGGGCTCGATCTCACGACCCTGAGATCATGACCTGAGCCAAAATCAAGAGTCAGACGTTCAACCAACTGAACCATCCGGGTGCCCTATTTTCCCATTTTCAAATAAGCTCTTGGTATTACAACACAGATACAGAAAAAAGTATAAATAGTAAGTATATGTAACTTAATGAATTATTACAACCTAGTAAACAAAATACTACTGTTAATCCAAAAGTCCCTCATGCCCCCTTGTACCTTTTCTCTTTTCTTTATACTACAAAATAACATTATCCTTATCCTAACTTCTAAAACCACATGAGATTTTCCAGTTTTTAAACTTCAGGAGATGGAAATCATATGGTATAGTATTTTGTGTGTGTTGTATTGTTTGACTATAATACTTGTCTGTAATACTTCCATTTTTAATAGAACACATCTCTGTTTTTGTTTTTTTTTTTTTTGCTTGATGTCTTAAACACACACAAAAGACTTTGTCAGACTGGTTCCTAAAATAATTTCATCCGGAGTGAATTCATGTTCTGATTTTTTTTTTATTCTGTTCATTGTCCTTTTCAAAAGCATTAATTTTTTTTTTAATGCATCAAGTCAGCATTTAATTTTTTAGCTCCTACTTTCTTTTTATTAAATTTTATTTTATTATGTTATGTTAGTGACCATACATTACATCATTAGTTTTTGGTGTAGTGTACTTAATGATTCATTGTTTGCATATAACACCCAGTGCTCCATTCAACACAAGCCCTCCTTAATACCCATAACTGGGCTAACCCATCCCCCCACCCCTCTCCCCTCTAAAACCCTCAGTTTGTTTCTCAGACTCCATAGTCTCTCATGGTTCGTCTCCACCTCTGATTTCCCCCCCTTCATTTTTCCCTTCCTACTATCTTCTTTTTTTTTTTTTTTTAACATATAATGTATTATTTGTTTCAGAGGTACAGGTCTGTGATTCAACAGTCTTACACAATTCACAGCGCTCACCATAGTACATAGCCTCCCCAGTGTCCATCACCCAGCCACCCCATCCTTCCCATCCCCCACAACTCCAGTCTCCCTCTCTGGTTTCATCTTGTTTCACTCGTTCCCTCCCTTCCCCTATGATCCTCTGTCTTGTTTCTCAAATTCCTCATTTCAGTGAGATCATATGATACTTGTCTTTCTCTGATTGACTTATTTTGCTTAACATAATACCCTCTAGTTCCATCTCTGTCGTTGCAAATGGCAAGATTTTGGCGTTTTTTTGATGACTGCATAATATTCCATTGTATATATATACATACCACTTCTTCTTTATCCATTCATTCGTTGATGGACATCTGGGCTCTTTCCATAGTTTGGCTATTGTGGACATTGCTGCTATAAACATCGGGGTGCACGTACCCCTTCGGATCCCTACATTTGTATCTTTGGGGTAAATACCCAATAGTGCAATTGCTGGGTCATACGATAGCTCTCTTTTCAACTTTTTGAGGAACCTCCATACTGTTTTCCAGAGTGGCTGCATCAGCTTGCATTCCCACCAAGAGTTTGGAGGGTTCCCCTTTCTCCGCATCCCCAACATCTGTCATTTCCCGACATGTTAATTTTAGCCATTCTGACTGGTGTGAGGTGATATCTCATTGAGGTTTTGATTTGGATTTCCCTGATGCCAAGAGATGTTGAGCACTTTTTCATGTGTCTGTTGGCCATTTGGATGTCTTCTTTGGAAAAATGGCTGTTCATGTCTTCTGCCCATTTCTTGATTGGATCATTTGTTCTTTGGGTGTTGAGTTTGATAAGTTCTTTATAGATTTTGGATACTAGCCCTTTATCTGATATGTCATTTGCAAATATCTTCTCCCATTCTGTCAGTTGTCCTTTGGTTTTGTTGACTGTTTCCTTTGCTGTGCAAAAGCTTTTTATCTTGATGAAGTTCCAATAGTTCATTTTTGCCCTTGCTTCCCTTGCCTTTGGTGATGTTTCTAGGAAAATGTTGCTGCGGCTGAGGTTGAAGAGGTTGCTGCCTGTGTTCTCCTTTAGGATTTTGATGGACTCCTATCTCACACTTAAGTCTTTCAACCATTTGGAGTCTATTTTTGTGTGTGGTGTAAGGAAATGGTCCAGTTTCATTCTTCTGCATGTGGCTGTCCAATTTTCCCAAAACCATTTGTTGAAGAGACTTTTTTCCATTGGACATTCTTTCCTGCTTTGTCAAAGATGAGTTGACCATACAGTTGAGGGTCCATTTCTGGGCTCTCTATTCTGTTCCATTGATCTATGTGTCTGTTTTTGTGCCAGGACCATACTGTCTTGATGATTACAGCTTTGTAATAGAGCTTGAAGTCCGGAATTGTGATGCCGCCAGCTTTGCTTTTCTTTTTCAACATTCCTCTGGCTCTGCGGGGTCTTTTCTGGTTCCATACAAATTTTAGGATTATTTGTTCCATTTCTTTGAAAAAAGTTGAGGGTATTCTGATAGGGATTGCATTGAATGTGTAGATTGCTCTAGGTAGCATTGACATCGTCACAATATTTGTTCTTCCAATCCATGAGCATGGAACCTTTTTCCCTTTCTTTGTGTCTTCCTCAATTTCTTTCATGAGTATTTTATAGTTTTCTGAGTATAGATTCTTTGCCTCTTTGGTTAAATTTATTCCTAGGCATCTTATGGTTTGGGGTGCAATTGTAAATGGGATCAACTCCTTTATTTTTCTTTCTTCCATCTTGTTGTTGGTGTATATAAATGCAACTGATTTCTGTGCATTGATTTTATATCCTTCCACTTTACTGAATTCCTGTATGAGTTCTAGCAGTTTTGGGGTGGAGTCTTTTGGGTTTTCCACATAAAGTATCATATCATCTGCAAACAGTGAGAGCTTGACTTCCTCTTTGCCGATTCGGATGCCTTTTATTTCTTTTTGTTGTCTGATTGCTGTGGCTAGGACTTCTGGTACTATGTTGAATAGCAGTAGTGAGAGTGGATATCCCTGCAGTGTTCCTGACCTTAGGGGGAACCATTGAGAATTGAGAATGATATTCGCTGTGGGTTTTTCATAGATGGCTTTTATGATATTGAGGTTGTACCCTCTATCCCTTCACTCTGAAGAGTTTTAATCAAGAAAGGATGCTGTACTTTATCAAATGCTTTTTCTGCATCTATTGAGAGGATCATATGGTTCTTGTTCTTTTATTCATGTATTGTATCACATTGATTGATTTGCAGATATTGAACCAACCTTGCAGCCCAGGAATAAATCCCACTTGGTTGTGGTGAATAATCCTTTTAATGTACTGTTGGATCCTATTGGCTAGTATTCTGGTGAGAATTTTTGCATCCATGTTCATCAGGGATATTGGTCTGTAGTTCTCCTTTTTGATGGGGTCTTTGTCTGGTTTTGGGATCAAGGTAATGCTGGCCTCATAAAATGACTTTGGAAATTTTCCTTCCATTTCTATTTTTTGGAACAGTTTCAGAAGAATAGGTATTAATTCTTCTTTAAATGTTTGGTAGAATTCCCCTGGGAAGCCATCTGGCCCTGGGCTTTTGTTTGTTGGGAGATTTTTGATGACTGCTTCAATTTCCCTACTAGTTATGGGTCTGTTCAGGTTTTCTATTTCTTCCTGGTTCAGTTTTGGTAGTTTATACATCTCCAGGAATGTACCCATTTCTTCCAGATTATCTAATTTGCTGGCATATAGTTGCTCATAATATGTTCTTAAAATTGTTTGTATTTCTTTGGTGTTGGTTGTGATCTCTCCTCTTTCATTCATGATTTTATTTATTTGGGTCCTTTCTCTTTTCTCCTTGATAAGTCTGGCCAGGGGTTTATCAATCTTATTAATTCTTTCAAAGAACCAGCTACTAGTTTCATTGATCTGTTCTACTGTTGTTTTGGTTTCTATTTCATTGATATTTGCTATGATCTTTATTATTTCTCTTCTCTTGCTGGGTTTAGGCTTTATTTGCTGTTCTTTCTCCAGTCAAAAGCATTAATTTTTTTATGTGTTCTAAATTCTGTTTACAAGCTTGTTTAAAGTAGATATTTTTTTAAAAATTCATTTGTTTTCATGCTATCTTTGTGTGTGATTTTAGTATTTCACACTCATACCCTTCTTATGTAGATGTTCTGCAATTACCTCCACCCATCATCCCAAATCCAAATCCAGACCAGCACCTTCGCAGTAGGACTGTCAGAGATCCAGGTACAAAGCCAGGGGGCACTGGAACCCAGTTCCTACTCATGAGGCTGTGCTTTTGTCCCTCCTCAATCCTTGTTCCCACCTCTCTCCTAAATTCTTCCTCACTCCACAGCTCACAGCTTTTTAGAGCCAGTCACTAATTATACATCATGAGGCATATTTTTTTTATAGCAGTCTCTTTTCACAAGTGGTAGAAACTGTGCAGCTTTAATCAATGGCATGGCTGTGTTCCCCCACCTCATGAGGAGCATCTTTGCAGAAACCAAGCTCCCTGCTTCAAAATAGAAAGCCCAGAAGGTCTGTACTGCAGCTGTCATCAACACTGTGTTTTTATTGGCCTTGCGTTTAGAACCTTCCACTAAGTCTTTTATTACCTTTTTTACTTGTTAAAATCTATGATTATATGCTTGGGACAAAAAAGATATTTACGCAGCATAAACACATTGCCCCATCTTGAGCACATGTCTCAATTCTTTTCTGAAGCCCTTACCAGCTAAATTACAGCAAAAATGCTCTACAAAAAGGGTTCTCTTAAATGATCATCTAGCTACTTCACCTAAGAGATACTGACTTTCCCTCAACCTTTACCCTTATTCATCTTCTTGGCACACTGCATACTGAGCACATTCCTGAGCTAAGAAGCTCTTACCTCCTTTCTTGTCCATTACCTTGTATCTTCCTGATCATCTTCCTCTGTAACTGTTTCTTCTCCAGTTCATACTCACTTTTTGAACTCCCACTTTCTTAATGTATGAATTCTTGAAAATAAATCTCTGGCTTTGTCCCTCTCTCTCTCCTCTCTACACTCTTTCCTTAGGTGACGTGTACTTTTATGGCATCAAATATCATTTCTATTCCCAAGTCTCTGCTTATACTACTGGCGCTTCTTCCTAGTTCCACTCCCACATTTCCCGTTGTTTTTTGGACATCTCCAATTTGATAAACTGCTTGCTTCTAATGCATACTCATCCTAACTCCCGCTGTTACCTCCCCACCAGACCTGCTCTTCCTCCTCAGCATTACAACTTCCCCAGGTACTTGAATAAAAACTGCTAAGGTAACTTCTATGTCTTCCTTTCTCTTGCTATCCACAATTAGTCCTGAAATCCCACAGGTTAAACCCCTATCCCCTTCTCATGGTTACTCTAGCTACTTCTCTAGTTAGAGCTCTAATTACCTCTTACCTGAACCATATACCAGACCCCAACTCATTGCATTGACTCTAGTCTCTGTTTCCCAGTGTACCTGACATTCAGCCCTGACAGTCATCTTCCAATAGTACAGTTTGATCGTGTCACTTCCTTGCTGCAAAATGGCCATGCTTCCACAGGTCCTGCAGCGTAGCACACAACATATTTTGGCTGCCTTTCTAAAGATGCAGTGACCTGGAGGCACCTGGGTGGCTCAGTCGTTTGAGCGTCTGACTCTTGGTTTCGACTCATGTCATGATCCCAGTGTGGTGAGACTAAACCCCATATCTGGCTCCCCATTCAGCGGGGAGTCTGCTTGGGATTCTCGCTCCCTCTCCCTCTGCCCCTCCCCTGCGCTTGCGCTCTCTCTCTAAAACAAATAAATCTTCAAAAAAAGAAAGAAGACTCAGTGACCTGCAGAAATCTGCTTTTCCTTATGTATCCTCTATGTTTCCAACCAGTTTTCCTGCTAAGCATGTCCAATGATACAGCCATACCTAACTTCTCCATGTCCCCTTTATAAAACTCCTTCCTTGTCTCACATTATCCTTCTCACTGGAATTTCTTGCCTTCCCATCCCTGTGAGTTCAAACCTTTACCCTTCTTTATGCCTCTGCTGAGAAGCCACTTCCTCCAGTATTTTTTATTCCATCAGCAAAAATTAGTCTCCCCTACCCTGAAACTCCTCTAGCATTCTATCTCCACTTCTATTAAGCTCCCTATCCCTGCCCATCAGCTAGTATATGTATAAACATGTAGCATAATTGCTGTGAGACTACAACCCCCTGAGAACAGAGCATATTTTACTAATCTCTGAGTCTTTCACAAAGCCTGACACAATCACTGGCTCAGTGTAGGCATTTAGTAAGTGTTTCCCTGCTGAGTGAATGCATTAAAGACATGGCAGAAGAGCTCTGTGCCTTGAGTTGGAGACTGAATGAGTTAAAAAAATTTCTCCTCCCAGATTCAATAATCCTCTGATTCTCAAAGTTAGGACAAGTCAAAATATATTACCATAGAAACTTGTGGAATTTTAATTAATAGTAGACAAAATTAATAGCATAACCAGCAGCCTTTTGGGAATATTTAGGCATAGTTTATATCTAACCCTATGTGACCAGTAGTCTTCCATAATCTCAAGACTCTGAAAGAAGGAATGGAAACTGAAAAATACCTCAACTTAACTCTGCATCTGGCCACAATATAGGTCAGTGAAGTAAAGATCTCACTTGCCATCCACAGCCCAGACTTCACACTTCTAACAAGCATTTATTAAACTCTTTCTATAACAGCATTGAGAGGGTCACTCTGGGCCAGTATGAGGCATACTCTTTGGAGGTGAGACTAGAATATTTAATGCTAGGCTGAAATGTTTACATTTGTATCCTACAGGCAACATTAAAGGAACTTTTTCAGAGGTGAAGTCAGCATATAAAATTTAAAATTTTAGTAGAAAATTTGGTCTAGTACCATGGAAAGGCAGAATGATTAGGAACACTTCCTCATATTCTAACATGTCCAAGAGCCAGATCAGGAATTCTAACCATCACCACTACCCCCCTCACACCAAACTCAATTTACAGTTAATATCTTGGCACTGATTTCAGAGCACAACGACACATTTTCAGAAAAAAATCTGAGCAAAAATTGTAAATTTGCCTCCAGGCATGTAAATGTTATTGCATAATTAACTGAGACATGGATTAATGTGACTAAATTCACAAAAACAATCCCAATTATGGAGCTGTATCTTGAGAGGTTTTTTTTAACCCAAGCACCCACAGAATTTACTGTTTCAACTCTGTTTTGATTTCTAAGTTTTCCTTTCCAGTAAAGGCTCAAGATTTCAGAAAACCATGGGCTTGAATGAAGAAGGAGCTTGAGGCACTTTAAAGGATCCTTAAGGAGCACATTGCCCAGCTTTCTGTCAACTCTGAGGAACATTTGTAACTATGCTCCCAGTGGGATGCTTACCTATCTCTGAGGAAGATGTTTTCTCTGTAAAATCTCTCATCACTCTGATAGCATTTAAAGTAAAACTAACCACACACATTCAGAAATCACTACATCTTTATGGAATGTCATAAAGGTAATATATAATTTTTCCTGCCACCAGTATCAGCTCTTCAACCTCCCAGGCCTAGACAAATTCCTATTACAGTAAAACGAGAGACATTTCAATTTTTGATTATGTTTTGCCTTTGTATTATCTACATATGAATCCTACATATCATTCTACATCTTCTATTTCTCCCCCTCATAGACTGGTTTTAAGTGCTATTAAGTTATATTTAGCAAAAGACAAACATACCTATTTAGTTACGCACATCACACATAACATCTAAGAAAGTGCTCTCAGGCATTATTTTTCATTTTCCCATCAATTCAGTACTTATCCCAGACAGATAACATCAGTGCCTACTGAATCTTTTCTTCTAGATCTGAGCTCTTGGTTTCTGCTCTGGGAGAATAAAAATCTATTGAACTATTCACACAATGTTACCAGGAAACTTCTCTAAGAAAATTCTGTGAACAAATGATGGATGGCATGGGATCTATGAAGGGCCATTACACACACTACAACCCAAAAGGATAAAAAGTCTCATTTTGTGCTTATCTCTTGCACTATTCCAAATACCAAGTCTCTTACTATAATTCTTAAACTCTTCAAAAATAATTTTAGTTCAAGGACAGTTCTTCAAATTCCAAAAATTTACTTTGGCCTTATTTCTAAAGTAATTGATGGCTAAT
Organism: Neomonachus schauinslandi; assembly: GCF_002201575.2. Taxonomy (NCBI): domain Eukaryota; kingdom Metazoa; phylum Chordata; class Mammalia; order Carnivora; family Phocidae; genus Neomonachus; species Neomonachus schauinslandi. The sequence continues at coordinate 189,565,699 of NC_058404.1, forward strand.
GAATTTTATCTCTAATACTACTACTACTACTACTAATATTAGTAGTCCTTTTCATTAGATGTTATTGAAACAAACTCAGTTCAAGTTATCATAAGCAAATCAAAAGAGAATTTACTGGCTTCTATGGCTAAGAGGAGTATTTCTTAGTAACTCACAGGGTTAAGGAAAGCTATAAAAATGAAGGCCTCCCTAACTCAGTGCTGCCAGGACTCTCTTGATCTCTTTTCTCCCCACTTGTCTCTGTTTTTTGGCCTCATTCTCTCCCACAATTGGATTTCTACCGAGTGACTAAGGAACGTGGTCATTAGCATCTCTATGCCTACACAGAGCAGTTGAGCAAGACAAGGAAGGATAGACTAATTTCCCTAGCATCCAAATATTGATCCCTAGAAAGAACCTAATTAGGCCTACCTAGGTCCAATACCAACCCCTTAGATGGAAAGCTATGATCAGTCAGACCTGGGTCAAGTGGGGAAGGTACGTTACAGAAAGTAAGGCAAGCTCACAGGAAAGGCTAAAAAAACAATAGCTTTCAAAGCCCATTAAAAATAATAATAATTGGTATCTGTGTAATTAAAGGGCATACAAGGAAGCCCACAAATGGAAGTATGTGTTTTGATCAGCTTTTAAAAGTGAAATTAATATCGATCTTTTTAAAATCCTGAGATTCCGGGCGCCTGGGTGGCTCAGTTGGTTAAGCGACTGCCTTCGGCTCAGGTCATGATCCTGGAGTCCCGGGATCGAGTCCCGCATCGGGCTCCCTGCTCGGCGGGGGGTCTGCTTCTCCCTCTGCCCTCTTCCCTCTCATGCTCTCTGTCTCTCATTCTCTCTCTCAAATAAATAAATAAAATCTTTAAAAAAAAAAAAAATCCTGAGATTCCTCTCCAAAAATCCTTATTTCCAGGTTTTCTTGAAAAATCAAAAGATCTGATCACATCCCCCAAATGTTAACAAGCAGAGTAAGTTGAGGATGCCCCTGTTCATTGGGACATGGCCTTTCCCATTCACAATGGCCTATTTCTTTCATTTCTGTCACTCGCCTGGCCCTGCAGGCACTTGAGAATATAACCCTGACTAGTATCGCCTTTCAAATTTATGGGCATTATTTCTTTCGATCTTTTCAGAAATGCTTTGCCATTGGTATTATCATACCCCCGAGGAAGCTGAATTCAGTTTTCATGACATGCCCAAGGTCACATGGCTAATAAGTGGAGGAGCTGAAGCTTATAAGGCACATCTCAAATCTGGGGTTTTAAAGGAGCAGCTCTCAACCTTCTTTTTAAGCAGTGAAACACTTCCTGTCAAATGAGATCTTGAGTGGATCACTCATATGTCAATTAATGGAAGCGGAGCTCTACAGATGAAAAATGCAGGGCTGGGAACTCGGACTGGCGCCCCACCAAACTGGGAGCTTCTCCACTTCAGTCTCTGACTCTGTCCCCATCCCTACTCCCACCCCACCCGGCCCTGGCTCCAAAGGCATTTTTACCAAGCACAGTGAGAGACCTTCTTGTCGTAACGTAATTAAAGCAAGAGGTATAAGGTAGTCTCTAGTACTCTGGGAAATCAATCCTTTGGAGAGATGAGAGAAATACATTTCTAATATACTATAAAACGTAATATAAACTGTAATACACAATTATACAAGATGTAATTGCACTATGTATTTTAATATTCATATATGTAATCGCAAAAGATGTTTGCAATGTAAAATAACATTACCTGCTTGGCCACATAAATAGTAGTCTAGGAAAAGAGCCTCCAAAATTTTTGTAACCAAATAACTCAGGTGAACGAGGATTTATCAGGCAGGGTTCGTTCAGGAAGAGAGACGCCCTATTATTTCATTAGGAAGCAGTGAATATAGGAATGAGGATCTTCTACAGCCACTGGGAGACCTACGGGAACGAGGTAAGGGGAGCTGCCTGTAAAATCAGAGGCAGAGGCAGCTTAGTCAGCAGCTTGCGCTCCACTTGAAACACCAAAGAGTTGAGGGCACAAAACTCCCTAGGAAGCAACTCTGAGTTCGCAATGGCCTCCAGAGAACACTGGCTTCCCCCACTCTTCTGCCCTGCAAGTCTTACGTAAATTCTTCTTATTAGCAAATTCAAGACAGGAGCAATACAGAGATAGGAACAGGGATAAGTGCAGTTCCTGGCTTCTCTTCTATAATTTGGAGAAAACCTTAGAAAGGGGCCATAGGGATGCAAAGTTGACGACAAACAATCCAAACAGGGGCACTCTGGGAACAAGTAAATTTGGGCAAAGAAAATTATATATTCCCCATCTAGACAGGTATGAACTGAGGCAGGTCTGTTCAAACACATCTGGGGCTTCTTCCCTCAGTTTGTGCAGTATCTCCTGGTTCCTCTCTCCCTTGTTAAGGTTAAAGATGAAATCTGACTGGGGCGCCTGGGTGGCTCAATTGGTTAAGCATCTACCTTTGGCCCAGGTCACGATCTCAGGGTCCTGGGATCAAGCTCCTGGCAGGCTCTCTGCTCAGCAGGGAGTCTGCTTCACCAATTCCCTCTATGCTCTCTCTCACGCGCATTCTCTCTCTCTCTCACTCAAATAAATAAAGAGAAATCTTAAAAAAAAAAAAAAAAAAAGGATGAAATCTGACCAAGGATTGTCAAATTCAGGACAAGTAGATGTGCACTGAGGCACAGAGTGTAGATAATACACAGATGAAATGGACATTTAAAAACCAGAAGACAGATAGATACTAGTAGGGCTTGGTAGGATTGAACTTTTGGCAAGTATGTACTAATGAAAGCACAAAGTCTTCAAAAAACAGATGTATTATAATGAGGGTTGGAGTTACATACCATAGCAGAGGCTTCTGTTTTCCTACTCTCACAAGTCTCTTATTTAAAAACAAAAACAAAAACAAAAACCCCCCACACAATTTTTTTTTTTTAGCCAGGCATATAGCCTCTTAGAATAAAAGTCTACATTCCCCACCCCTTGGTACCCTGTGACTAAATGTGTGCCAATAATTATAAGCAGACGCATTACATAGAACTCTGAGAAATAATGCATTCTTTCCCCCTTCTTCCCTCCTACTGCCTGAAATGGGGATGTGATGGCAGGAGCTCCAACAGCCATTGTGCACCAGGTAATCTTGGGAATGGAAGCCACAGGGTCAAGGATGGCAGAGGAAACAAGCAGAAAAACCTGTACAAGCTACCTGCAGACTTCTTTTACATGAGAGAGAAATAAGCCACTATCTTATTGAAGTCACTATTGAGAGAAGGGTCCTTGTTATAAACGGCCAAATGCAATTCCTTATTGATAGATGACTGAAGCTATCAGAGGATACTTGCTTGGAGTACAGACCTAAGACAGGGCCTGAAAATGCAAACATCTTCAGGGGCTAGGTAGGTAACTGGAATAAATAAATGACATAAGGAGAGGCAATGGGAAGACCAAATCATGATCAGAAAACAGACAACACGGGGTGCCTGGGTAGCTCAGTCGTTAAGTGTCTGCCTTTGGCTCAGATCATGATACCAGGGTCCTGGGATCGAGCCCCACATCGGGCTCCCTGCTCGGTGGGGAGCCTGTTTCTCCCTCTCCCACTCCCCCTGCTTGTGTTCCTGCTCTCGCTATCTCTCTCTCTGTCAAATAGATAAATAAAATCTTTAAAAAAGAAAACAGACAACTCTAACTGGCTTAACACAGAAAACTGGAGATCAATTATTAAATATTTAATATCTCTATTAAATATCAATTATTAAATATCATACTCTGATCCTCAATAAACTGGTTTTTCTGGGTCGCAAAATTGATCATGTCGCTTCCCTGCTCAAAGTTATCTCCATTGGCTTAAGATAAAATTCAAACTTCTTAACCATGACAACGCCATTAACCTCTCCTATCTGCCTATCTCTCCAGCCTTGTCTCTGACTTCTTTTTCCATCCTCCCTGCACTTGAGCCATCTGGAGATGTGGAGGCCCACCCTGGTCAACCTGGAATGTCCTACCTGTCTCCTGCTCTCCACTTTGCCTTCCCAGTATAAATCCCCTGGTCATTACTTTCCCAGAGGAATCCCAAATCACAGCCTTCTATGTGAAGCCTTCTCTGAATACTATGAATGTTCAAAGAATGGAGATGTTGCTTTCAGGTTCAGGAATTAGAAAAATAATAATTGTAGAGGTGCCACTTTAGGTGGGGCTTAAGTGATGAGCAAACTTTTGCAAGGCTAAGGTACAGGAAGGAAAAAGTTTCTATCAGAAACAGAAACATCATGAGCAAAGGTCCAGAGGTGAGGAACATGCTGTTATTTCAAGAAACAGCAAGTGGTATGGCTTGGTTATAACACTGGGTACACACATAAGGCAACCTTGCTAGGGAGAGCTCAAAATCCTTAACGAATGATGTGCAGTTAAAACAACATTTAATAAGAATCTTCTACATGCAGAGCCTTATGCTAGGCTCAGTAGTTGTAAAGTCAAAGTCCTGAAGGAATTCAAGTCTACTAGGAGAAACAGATATGCAATAGGTCATCTCAATACGTTTTGGATAAATATTATGATACAGATATGCATAGTGTGCTCTAAGAGCTCATGACAGGGATTATGCTCTTATTTACTAAATGTCTAATACACTATGCACTTTATACACATTATTTTACTTAAGATTCACAGCAGCCCTTGAAGGTGGGTATTTTTATCTCCAAATTAAATGATGAGAAAACGGTGATTCAGAGAATTTAAGCAACACTGTTCAAGGTCACACATAAATTAGTAGCATTCTTTCCACTACATCATGCTAAAAGGAGTTTACTCAACTTGGTGGACAATGAGGTGTCATTGAAGGGTTTTGTGCAGAGAAATGAAATATTCAGAGCAATGCCTTAAGAGATTAATATGGTAGTGATGTAAAAAAAGAAAGGACAACAGGGAGACCAATTAGAAAGCTATGGCAAGTCCAGGCTTGAAATGATGATCTTTAGAACTGGCTGTTTAAAAAACAAACAAACAAAAAGCTGTAACTATGCTTATGTGTGGCAGTCATTAGCACTGTTCACCATATATGTTCACCAAATATTCTGTTTCTCCCCCTTCTGGGCATTTGATAAGCTTGCACTTCCTTGTCCCCTTAGAGTTAGGTGCAGTCACGTGACATGCTTTGGTCAATGAAATGTGAGTAGAAAGTAGAGGTTTCACCACACTGTCTGGTTTCCCTTATGTCACAGCAATGACAAATGATCCAGAGAGCACTGGCCCATTAGCCTGGAACTTGGAGTAAGAACGATGTGGAACAGAGCCCCCTCTGGCCCACCACGGACAAGAAGCATTAATGAGAAGTAAAATTTGTTTATTTTAAGCCACTGGATTTGGGGCTTGTTTGCTACTGCAGCATAACCCAGCTGACTCTGACTGATACTGCATCTCTTCCTGAGACTTACTCATTTCCAGCCCTGCTTCTCAAACTTTAATGTACACTCTAATACCTGAAGATATTGTTAAAATGTAGATTCTGGTTCAGTAAATCTGGAGTGAGGCCCAAGATACCACATGTCTAAAACAATCTCCCAATCCCAGGTGATGTGGATGCCGCTGGTTCACACTTCCGGGATTGCAAGAATCTAAAACTTCACTGCACAAGAGGACAGCAAATAGCTATATATGGCCTTCCAGCACTACCCAGGGAGGAGTCCATACTGGTGTTGTTCTGTGTTCCCATTATAACTTAAAGGGAAACTTTCACAATGTCCGGAGCCCTGATGTCCTGCAAATGAAGGAGGATATCCTCAAATTCCTTGCAGCAGGAACCCACTTAGGTGGCACCAACCCTGACTTCCAAATGGATCAGTACATCTGCAAAAGGAAAAGGGATGGTATCTACATCATAAATCTGAAAAGAACCTTGGAGAAGCTTCTGCTCACAGGTCATGCCATTGTTGCCACTGAAAACCCAGCTGATGTCAGTGTCATACCATCCGGGAATATTGGCCAGCGAGCTGTACTGAAGTTTGCTGCAGCTACTGGAGCCACTCCTAAAGCTGGCTGCTTCACTCCTGGAACCTTCACTAAGAGAGCCGAAACTTCTGGTGGTTACCAACTCCAGGGCTGACCACCAGCCTCTCATGGAGACATGTTAACCTGCCTACCGTTACTGTGTAACAGACTCTCCTCTGAGCTCTGGGGACACCACCATCCCTTGCAACAACAAGGGAGCTCAGTCAGTGGGTCTGATGTGGTGGATGCTGGCCTGGGAACTTCTGCGCATGCGTGGCACCATTTCCCGTGAACACCCATGGGAGATCAAGCCTGATCTCTACTTCCACAGAGATCCTCAAGAGACTGAAAAGGAAGAGCAGGCTGCTGCTGAAAAGGCCGTGACCAAGGAGGAATTTCATGGTGAGGGAACTGCTCCAGCTCCTGAGTTCACTGCTACCCCATCTGAAGTCGCAGACTGGTCTGAGGGCAAGCTGTGTCTGGTCAGCAGTTCCCTGCTGAAGACTGGAGTGTGCGGCCACTGCTCAGACCACTGACTGGGTAGGAACAACCACTGAGTGCTCTTAAGCTGCTCTTCCAGAGTTTCTTTAAAAAAAAGAGATACAGGGGCACCTGGGTGGCTCAGTTGGTTAAGCGACTGCCTTTGGCTCAGGTCATGATCCTGGAGTCCCGGGATCGAGTCCCACATCGGGCTCCCTGCTCAGCAGGGAGTCTGCTTCTCCCTCTGACCCTCCTCCCTCTCATGCTCTCTGTCTCTCATCCTCTCTCTCGCAAATAAATAAAATCTTAAAAAAAAAAAATTGAATATTATAAAAAAAAAAAAAGAGCTACAAATGGCTATTTCCATTTAAATTAACTGAAATTAAATATTCAGTTTCACAGTCATACCGGCTACCTTTTAAGTGCTCAAAAGCTCCATGAGGCCAGTGGGCTACTGTATTTAATGGCAGAGAACTGTTTAAACATTTACATCATCACAAAAAGTTTTATCAGACAGTGCTATTCTAGAGCAGCACCCAGAAACATAGTGACAGTTGGCCCTGGCATTTTGGGGGGGCGGGCATAGTCAAGACACAGGCAAGCGGAGCTGCTGGTATCAAACAGCAATCTGGTGGAAAGCAGAGTGGTTTGAGTCCCAGGACATGAAGCTGAGACGGAAACAAAATGTGACATTCAATCTGAGTACAGGATAAATCCCTGCCCTGCCTAATCATTTTATTTCCCCTGTGGATCATTTTAAGAGATTCCATTTCAGAGAAGGCTGTTCCAGGGAGCCTCTTCTCTCTGTGCCCTGATCTTGTCTGTCCAATTTGGCTAATCTATTTACTTCCCCCAGAAAACACACGACACCAAGTATAACACTTGTTTTTCATCTCCTTTCCCCAAGAAATCAATAGCACTCAGAGAGAGCATGCCTGTAAGCACTGCCAAAAGAGCTATAGAATTACACAGTACAGTAGGCATGTGGCTGTGATTGGATGCTAGCTGCCGCCTGCTGCCAGTGATGCTCTACACACTGGGCCCACTCACCTCCCTCCCCGCCTTCCCCTTCCCCAGCAATTCCAAACAACAGGAAGAACCTCCTGGTTCACCTCATTCCCTCTTCCTTACCTCTGTTCACCCTGAAAATAAATAGACCTCCTTTTTTAGACTCAGACTTGGGCAGGGGTTATTAATCTGAGATCCACAGGCACAGCGGAGCTGTATGAAAAAGCTCAGTGTATGTTACATGGTCCCCAGTGCCTCCCAGCTAACAGGGAAGTGGGGATGGACTGTAGCTGGCTCCATCCAGGTTCTGGTGGCCCAGTGCATCTGGGGAGGAGCAAAAAGACTCTAAAAGGAACAAAAGGATTGGCATAGACAGGGAGAAGAAAAGACAGGAGTGAGAGACTGCCTGTGAGGGACAGGTTAGGAGTGACCCGCTGGAAAAACCACTGAAGACCAGAAGGAATCGAGAAAAATGTCATCTAGGATACCAATTCAGACCATATGCGCCACCAAACAGTAACTCGCTTTTCACCCTTCACCATATTACCAAAGCCTTAGTCACATTCCCAAAGAATAATCCTAACTGTTAAAATTCACCACACCTAGCAGCAATGAGGACTAAGCTGAAGTTACAATCTACTACAGCCAAATTGGTAGACGGTGCAAGTTCACAGAGTCTACAGATTTTAGCAGATTCTCAAAGGATCTCTTGAACTAAAGGTCCACACTGCTGTCTGAAATCTCTGACAAAAGATATGATGCATCTGTAAGTACTGGCAGAACTGGCCATGTCCTTTCAAAGGCCTCTCTCTTCCACCTTCCTGCCTCCCATTGTTAATAATGCCACGTTGAGGGGCACCTGACTGGCTCAGTTGGTGAGTGTATGACTCTTATCTCGGGGCTGTGGTTTGAGCCCCATGTTGAGTGTAGAGATTAATTAAAAATAAAATCTTTAAAAAATAATAATAATAATGCCACACTGAGGACTTGAGGAAGCAGTACTTTAGTCCGTCTCTGACAATTTCACCCCAAAGATTTCTAACTGCAGGAGAGAATGAATTTATCCCTGACACCCCTCTCCCCACACCAGGGACCTGAGGCAAACCCCCAATGACCACCATAAGCTGGTCAGGTTCTTTGAAGTCTGAGCTCCATCTTTAAACATTCTGAGTTTTTACTCCATAATCTAGCCACACTTGTTTAAATATAAAAATCGTGCCTTCTACCATAGATCTTCAAGTACTACCAATACCCAGAAAGTTAGGCCATGCTAATCTGTGGATGCAGGTACTTGCTGTCACACCACCATGGGCTCTCCAGACTTGTAACTCTGTGTGAGAAGCATGACAGACTTTGTTGATTCCTTGGCTATTTTGCATGCATCTACCATGTGCCTAGCTCTTTCCAGATGCTCATAACACAGGGATATTAAAAAACCCTGCCCGCTAGGAACTCACAGTCTAGAAGATACAAAAGCAAACAATCATAATTTTGCGCATGGGTATATACTACTGCAGAGGAAAGAACAGGGCGCAGGTGACCAGAGGCAGACAACAAGACCAACTAAGGGACATTGAGATAATCTAGACAAGTATCTTTGCTTAATAATTTCTCCCACAGGTGTGAATCCCTTTAGAGAAGGAAAAAGAGAACTCCTTGGTTTTTCTTGAGTAACCAAGACCCCAGAAGGCCTCACTAGACCTGTAGGCAGCACATCTGCACATGAGTTCTATCTTCTTGGCTGAATCTTGATGTAGTTCCTGCTCACTCGGTTCTGGGTTGCAATTATCACACCCATTCCCATAACATGAAGGTAGGTAGAAAAGGGTAGCAAACAGAGCCATCTCTGGTGGCACATCTTTCCTCAGAGGCTGAAGAGAAGCTCAGCCTACTGGAAACACAATATGGGCCCTTGAGTAAGTCTCTGGTACATTCAGGATGAGTCAATTAAAAAAATCCATATCCCTCCAATACAGTGGTCAGCAAAAGGCAAGACAATAAATATTTTAGGCTTTGCCAACCATGCCTAGTCTTTGTCACAACTATTCAACTCTGCTCTTACAGCAGGAAAGTGGCCCTAACCAAGCCCTCAACAAATGAGCATGGCTGTGTTCCAATAAAACTTAATTAATGGACACTCTAATTTCATCTACTTTTCCCTTTCTAAAAACACCATTCTTCTTTGACTTTTTTTGGCAACCATTTAAAAATGTAAAAACTATTCTTAACTTGAGGGCTTATACAAAAGCAGGCAGTGTTTGCCCACCCTGTTGTATTAGTAAAGCTACTGCTTTTCATCACATGATGACAAATTAGTTTTAAGAAAACCCTGCCATCATGTGACTCATTATGCATGAGTTCACATGGCCCCATAGCCATGATGACTGAAAACTTATTGAGGATATGGGGATGAATCTGTGTGTACAAAATACTCCTTTTTATTCTGAGCAGTCTTTTCAAATTGTTGGAGAGATTTTATAGGACATCTGCTTCTAGCAGGTAGAAATTTTCGTATTTTTATTGTTTGCAGCAAACAAAGAGGAGAAGGAACTGAATGATTCCATCCACCAAGAAGAGAGCACAGCAACCACCTCTCAACAGTAAGACAAAAGGACAGTGGCAGAGGAGGCAGGGGCCCCGGCCAGGCACAGCACCAGTGGAACACACAGCCTTCTGCACGGCCACCCACCACCTCGCCTGCCAGGATCAGCGGGATTCACAGGCCATGCTGCACTGCTGGGGGTTGTATTCCTGGGAATAAGACAAGGTCCCTGAGCCCTACTTGCAGCAGATACGCATCAATGCCAGGAAATGTTATTGCCAAACACTGCCTGCGTCATGAGCCATGAGCAAGGCCAGCTGCTCATGAGTGGAATTTTCTAGCTATCAGAGAGTTCTCGATAATGCATAGTACTGCTAAGCTCCTTGGAGACCCAAACTGGATTTCTCTTGTTTTCTTTTTTTCAAACTTCAGGGATCAACTTGGGACAGCAACTTGGGTATCTTATTTGAGGACCTAGGAAGTGAACTGATGGATTTTCTCCAAACCCTGTTCCTGCCTCCATGCCTAGTGTCTCATACACGTAACAGATCTTCAGCGATTCAATTCCATCCCATTCACTAAACTAAGCCAGTTACTGGAGCTAAGGAAGTAAACCAGACAGATTTGGTTTGGACTAGTTGGCTAGCAGAGAAAACACTTAACTAATAATTCAAGTATGACACATATTACTGTAAGAGACACATCAAGTGCTAGAAATGCATCTAGGAAGGGAATCCAGCCTACTCTTGGATGCAGAGAAAGCCTCCTTGGGAAAGGACCCAAGGTTGGGGGCTTGGTAAAGAGGAAGAGAAGATTTCCAGCAAAGGAAATAAAGCGTGTGAAGAACGCAGAGCAGAGACTGGGATGTGATCACAGATGTGAAGTACTAAACTCCAAAAAGCTGGAAAGAAAGGACAAGGGCAGGGGCTGTGTCCTTGTTCAACTCGGTCCTTGCACAGGGCCTCTCCCAAGTGTTCAGTGACCATGTGCAGCAATACAGAAAGCTAAACTCTCCCGTTTTTTTCTTCCTTCTATATACAACTTTATTACAGGGCATCTTGCGTGCAGATCCATTACTTGTTTACAGTTCGTTTCCCCCATTTAAACCAAAAGACGGATTTTGTTTTGTATTCCTCATGCCCAGCAGAATGTAAGGGCTCAACAGTGAAAGAAGCTAGACAAGAATGAAGGAAGAAAGGAAGATAAAGACAAATAATGCAAATTACAAAAAAAGAACACCAGTGCATTAAAATCATTATTATTGTGGTAGATTAATTCCTTCCCTTGGCAACCAGAAGGGTGGCAGAATATGGCATTCTAGGCATGGAAGGAAGAGGAGCCAATGTCCTCTCTACCTTTCCTCTCTTGTATCTCTTTCATGTCACTTTTTAAGTGCCAGCTAATATTAGTCAGCTATTACTGCAATAATGCTGCATGACAACCACCCCAAAATTACTGAGCTTGATTTCTTGTTAAACTGAACTTGTGGGATGCAGGCTCCATGCTGAGGGTTGGAGTCAGGTCCTCTCCACATGTTGGCTCAGTTTGGCTTGGCTCTTTGATTCCTGCGAGCTCCATGGAAGCTCTCCCCATTCTGGCTGGTACCACTTTCATACCTTGGTTGAAAGTCAGTCACCTAATCAGATCTAGGTCTGTCTGACAGCTCACTCTAGTATTTCACATGTCTTGGGTTGTTTCTGACATCCTGTGGCAAGAGAAATGGAATTGGTATTTCAGGGTAGAAGATATTTGTATCTTATTTTATGCAGAAGGGAAACAGCCAATAGAGAGGGAGGAGTTAATGTGTCAGGAAAGAAACTAATTGATGGAGCAAGGGCCTGAAAAAGCAAGAAGGGAGAGGATCAAGGGCATAGGTAGAGGAATGGGAAGAGAGAGAAGAGACAAGGGGTGACTTCCTTTCAAAGAAAAGAGAGAAACTGAGGATGAGAGGTGTTAGGAGTGACTTCCTTTCAAAGAAATTAGAGAGACTGAGGCTGAGAGTTGCTAGAGATAAAGGAGGCAGGGAGGTGAGGAATGTGTTCTAAGGCCTCTATTCTCTCTGGACAGTATATCACCAGAGAGAATGGGATGAAAGGGTGAGGAAGAGGCCCTCAGGAAAGAGCTATAGAGTTGGAAGAGCTTCCCCACGAACAGGAAGAAGCACTGATGAATTCTCATAAGAGAAGTGTGTGCCAAGCAGAGTTAGGGCCCTGCTAAAGATAGAGGTCAGGAGTTTGTTAGGGTCCTCATCTTTACCATTCTGTGATTTTTCTCCAAAGTGCTCAGCCACCATGGTGTGAGAGCTGAAAAAGCTGGTGGTTAATTACATCCAGGATTGGATGTAGGCCTTGCAAGTCAAGGAGCCAAAAGAGCAGAAGGTGCTGAAAGAGAGCGGTCAAATCGATGGGTCCTGGAATGTAGGCTAAGTGGAAAGGGAAGTGAGATGTGCACAGCAATAAAGGACAAGTCAAATCATTTAGCATCTGAGCCAACTCTCAAAGCCAATCCATCTCTTATTTACAGAAATCAATAAATCAACACAGTATATGTTTCTCAAGTGTGTTTCAGAGAACACAAATAACACTTTTTTCCCTCAAGGAGCTTACAGCCTAGCTGGGGAAACAAGATTAATGCATAAATCAATGCATGTCACACACAAAAAAACATAGCTATATTTCAAAAATTTCAAGTATTTTAGAAATATAATGTGAGCTAGAGCATGGTAGCTAGGGTAGCTTAACCTCCTACCCTGACACAGAGCCAGAACTGGCTGCCTGACTTCTTCCACTGAGGAAGTAACTATTTTTTTTTCAGATTTACTTATTTATCTTAGAGACAGAAAGGGGGGTGGTGCGTAGGGGCAGAAGGAGACAGAGAAAAGAATCTCCAGCAGACTTCCCACTGAGCACGGAGCCCAATGCAGGGCTCAATGTGGGGCTCAATCTCATGACCCTGAGATCATGACCTGAGCCAAAATCAAGAGTGGGATGCTTAACTGACTGAGCCACCCAGGTGCCCCTGAGGAAGGAACTCTTAGCCAGACCTACCACCAAATGACAAGATCCTTGCTGGCAGATAGGACAGGATATTAGCCTTTATGTCCTAAGTATCTGGCATAGATATGGGGAATCAATAAATGTTTGAACAAATGAATGAATCTCTAGAAACCCTGAAACCAAGGGAACTGAGCTCAGTTGACTAAAGAAAGTGTTGAATGGACGAGTCAGGGTGTGCCCGGGTGAACATCTGAGACTGGAGCTATTCTTCACCACTTGCTTCACAATACGAGTGGGTGAGTTGGCCCCATTTAAAGGGCCAGGAATGGAAAAGGCCATATTAGATATGGTAGTACATTTCAGACCCCACCTTGTGGTCAGCCCTGGCCATATTACCACATGGTAGTACATTTCAGACCCCACCTTGCAGTCAGCCCAGTACTGAGTACTCTGGGGATGGAGAGGAAACATAAACTTTGTCTTCAATTGTGTAGTTTATTCTATAGTTGCGGAACTACGAGGCACATAAACCCATGAGGCTGACAAAGAACCACGTAAAACAGTCTGTGACATCATTCTAGAGCTGACCATGTCCACTGCAGTTAGAATTACACAAAAATTAAATTAAGTGTGTGTGTGTGCGTAAACATTAGCTAGAGAAGGTAATTGTTCTGGAGCTGATGTTAGCTGTTTCCACACAGAATACACTTCTTCCTCCATCAAATTCAGCTAATGAGCTTTTCGAAATTTACAAGCTGGCATCCCTACAGTCTATTCAGTAAACCCGTCAGAGAACAAAATAACCTCTTTATCTTAAACATTTCCAGAAGTGATTTAGGTGTCCATCAAATGGGGAGAAACATTTATTTAAACAACCTGAAAATGGAGAGACTGGAAATGAATAAAGAGAAGCTAACTTTTACATCCAGATGATGTGAATTCAACTGACCTAAAATAGAATGATAAAGCAAATTATGAAAAAAAAAAAAACCCAGTATAGAACAACAAAAAGAAAAGGTATGTAAACCTTGCTTCATGAAAATTTACATGAGTGAAAAAAGAGCCTTTGAAACTCTATATAATAATAACTATGGAAAAAATAAAATGCATTGATATGGATCCAAGGAAAATATAAGGTCTACAAAGTTATAAAGTCTACAATTAAGATTTTAACTATAAAATATTTTAAAATAAAATGTAATACTTGTGTTATGCTATGCATATGCAGTTTTTTTTTAACAAAATGCTTATAAGCTACTAAATAATATCAGAATGGTGAATGATTAAGTCCCTCAATGATGTGATCATTATTTATTCATCATTGTATAGTGGGGGTGTGACTCTTTTCTCCAGGGAGCATCTGCATCAGAAGGATGAAGGCAAATTCCAGGAGTCTTTCCCATTTAAAATACAACTGAAGTAGTAGGGTTATTTTGGCCTAAAGAAGTGCTTGATACAATTTTACCACAATTTAAGTAAAAAGTTGCATTAGGAATGTTCACTGTACATTTCAGTGAAATAACGAGGGTTTGGTGATGATGACAGCTTTTATTGATGAATGTAATAATGTCAGCAGGGGAAAGATCCATGAAGATATATTAATTTCTACTTAGGTAAGACTCAGTCACCAAGAGAAAGGATTTATCTCCTGTAACTGTATTTCCATGAGCAAAATAGTGTCTTTATTATTATCCATATGGAGCAGGCAAACATTATTAAATCCTAGTACTGAAACGATGGAGTAGTGGAAGGTAAAAGGTAGGAAAAAGGAAGGTAAGCCAAAACCCACCTCACTGTCTGAAAGCAACAAAATAATTAAATCCACAAATGCACTAAAAAATAATAAAGCTCTTCTAGATACAAAGAGTTTTCAAAAATATTTCTTGTTGCCTTACTTATTCAACCTTTACAACAATTCTGATGCACAGATATTATTCTTATTCTCATTCTATAGAAGAATTACTAAAAACTCCTATTTATATGGAATCTTCCCAGTTTCCAAAGTGATTTCACAAATATAATTTAATTTAAAATACATTTACTAGAGAAGAAAATTAATCCCAGAAAGTTGAATGACTTGCCAAAGGTCTCATGCCTCATACGTGTCATATCCAGGATTCAAACCTCTCTTTTTTGACACTCAGATGGTTGTTCAGATCTGTTTTGCTCAACCTATGGAGAGTGAGGCCACATCTGCACAAGGCATGGTCAACATCACCATTAGAAGCTCAAGTACAATTTGTATGTTTCTAACCCATCTCATATTCATCCCCATGAGAACCACTTTTCCCAGCTCAGGGGAGAGATTCCAAATATGTTATCAATAGTCTTCCTCTGGGCCAAGAACAAAGATCTCAGACTACTAACACCTTAAAAAGTGTCCCAACACCCTACTTGCTAATCTAGAAGAGGTTTCCAAGGTCCTGGATGGAAGTGAGGGCATTCCCACATCATCGGTCAGATAGGCTAAGGCAAAAACTCAGAATCTCAGGGTGTAGAGGACTCATTGCAAGCTGAGTCTTTATGGTTGGTAGCAACCAGAGAACAACTTTTCCCTGGCTCGGATTCCATTCAGCTCCAAGTGTTGGCAAAGGATGCAAGTGGCTCTGGTACACTTCACACCTTCTCGCTCATGGCTTTCAAGCCCTTAGGGTCCCTTCTATCATATTCTCTTTCCCATCCTATAGCATAATTAATTTAGCTGTCAAAAAGGAAAAGCTGGCTCATCAAAAACACTGGAATTCTATAACACTCGGTCATCTAATATTGCCACCTAATTGTAGAGTTATTTCAACATTTGTTCCTCAGTGACTCTTGGAAGGATAAAACCATTAAAGTACATACATATATATACATATATATATATGTGTGTGTGTATGTATACATATACATACACACATATATATATATATTCACCAACTATATGTATATAGTTGGTGAATGTAGAGTGTAAGAGAGAAAGATGCAGTTTAATATCTTAATAAATTACACAACCATATTATTTTGCATCATCCACATTTTTCCCAGTCTATACTGCTTATTTCTCCAGCAACAGTGGAAAATGCATCCTTACATCCTCTTGATATTTGTTACCACAGTGAGCATGTAATAAGTTTAAAGCAAATATAATTTTATTAAATTCAGCTACTGCTGATTCAGTGACCTTCCAGAGAGGCAAACACACCCAGTTGTCAGATGCAAGCCATCTCCCTTGAGACTCACTATTGCTCACACATCCTCTTGGGTAAAGTGTTTGCAAGCTGCTTAAGCAATCTCATGATATCAGACATAGAGGCAGAATGTTTCAAGTCATAATGTCCCAAGAAGGTAGGACCAGACAATACCAACCTCAAATTCAGTCCAAGAAGTTATTTAGCACCAAATGGAAGACTTCTTCCCTTTGCTTCTTCCCTCACCAGGTATTCCAGGATAAGGAAATAAAAATTCAAGAAGGTGGAAGAGAGAGTATTTAAGAGATCCCCTTCTCTTCCTTGCCGTCTTCCTTCTCCCCACCTGGAAACACATTCAAGTAGATGAATCACAGGAACATGCTCTTGGGGGCTTGCAGCACCATCTGTTTGAGAGAGGTTTTCAACTCTGAAGATGAAATAGAAAGGTCCAGAGAAGAAACACAAACCCAGAGAACGCCACCGCATAACCAGAACCCAGCTCTTGGTTCCTCCAGGACATGCTCTGGTGCCTGTCACTTTATCCACTGCCTCAAACTGCTCTGCATTGGCAGCATGTCACCACAGCCCCCATCATCAGAACAAGAGGTGTGGCTTTCAGCTCTGGGTCCACAAGGCTGACAACCAGAGCTCACCTGGGCAGGATTTAGGGAACCAGGACATGACAGGGACAAGAGGTAACCACGATGCAGCACTGTGAGCAGCTGAACAGCTCCCCAAGCAGACCTTCTCCCAGAAGTGCTGCCAAGCATGGCCTTAGCTCTAAAGGTAACATGGAGGTTCTCGCCAGCAGTGAACCAGCTACAGCCAAGAGTGAGAAATGCTCAGTCATTATGGACTCCTCTGGGCATCATGTTCTCCTTCTAGATCAGAAGGGCCCTTCATTTTTGACCTTCCTCCTGCACTTTCTTCTTTCCCTAATATGTCCCAAACTATAGCATGTTTAATAAGCAGGAAACAACAAAGCACAACAAAGCCAGACTGTAAGAGTAGTCCAGCAAAGAGGTGATGGTGTTCTGGACTAGAGGGTACTACTGAAACAGACTTCAGATGTGTTTTGAAAGTAGAATTAACAGTTTTCAATAATGGACTGACTTGGTGGGGCAGTGAAAGAAAGGGCAAAGTCAAAGATAAATTCTAGGTTCCAGTAAGTATATTTCCTCTTGCATTCAATTTATCAAATACATTTTCATGAGGACCTATCATTATGTAAGGCATTGTTCTGGGATCTGCAGAGAATATCTCTGACCTCCTGGAGTTTACAGCCCTATTGCAGAATACTGAAGAAAAAATAAAACAAAGCAAAAAGGAGCAATAGCTAATATATGATACATACTAAGTGCTTTAACTGTTTTTACAGATATTGGATATTTTAATACTAATACTATCATTATACTCATTTTATGGACCTAGATCCTGAGGTCTTGGTCCATAAAATGAGAAAGACTATATAATTTTCCCAAGGATTGTTACTAAAGTACCACTTAATTGATCTAGGAGGGGGAAACAATTCTGTTTTGGCAAAGTTAAGTGTGAGAAATCTGTGAGATGTCCAGGTGGAACTGTCTAGTAAGGAACTGGATATGTATATCTGGAGCTCAGAGAAAAGATTAAAGTTGGAGATACAGACTACAGCATCCTCAACATATAGCCATGGGTTAAATGAGATCTCCTGGAACAGACAGTAAAGGGAGACTAGGAGACCCACCAGAGCAGTATCCTTAAAAAAGACCCAACGTCGACAGGGCAGGTAGGGAAAACAACGCTGGCATAGGAGAATGAAGAAAGATAACTGTGTGGTAGAGAGCCAAAGGAGAGGAGTCTGGAATCTTAAACAGAGGAGTAATTAAATGCCAATGCTTCTGGACATAAATTAATATCTTCCATTTCTAAATACTGTATTAGTCAGGGTTCCCCAGAGAAAAAGAACTGATAGGATATAGAAATATGTAAATATAAATATAAATATATATATCCCAAACCAAAATATACTATCTTGTTTTTTGCCTTACCAGGAGTCAGGAAGAAACAGACCCAAATCTTCTCTGACGAACATACTCTAAACCTAAGATTCAAATAATTCCTACTGACAGAGTTCCAAGGAATATGAATTCACATTTGAAGTGGCAAACCATGAGGAAATGAGCCACTGTGAGTGTGAATTACCAGCAGAAGCAACAGATGGCAGAATCAGACCTGCAAAAGCAAAGATATTAGAATTCTAAAATCAGAATATAAAATAAATATTTAAAGTAATAAAATAATAGAGTATCAAAAGTAGGAAAAAGCATCAGAAGATTATTTAAAGATATCAGGCTGATCCGGAAAAG
The DNA here is from genome assembly GCF_002201575.2 of Neomonachus schauinslandi. Lineage (NCBI taxonomy): Eukaryota > Metazoa > Chordata > Mammalia > Carnivora > Phocidae > Neomonachus > Neomonachus schauinslandi. The sequence continues at coordinate 189,584,210 of NC_058404.1, forward strand.
AAAAACAGAACTACTAGAAATGAAAACCATGCTCATTTAAAAGAGAAATTCAGTGGACAGGGTAAACAGTTTCGATACAACAGAAGACAGAAAGAGTGAACTGGAATATCAGAAGGAGTGACCAAAATACATCACAGAGAAAGGAAGTAGAAAAAATGAAGAAAAACAGATACCGAGAAGAGAGTGACAAAATTTAAAAACACCTAATTAAGATTCTAGACAGAAAGAACACAGAGAATGGGAAAGAAAAAAATTTTGAAAAGACAGTGACTGAGAATTTTTCTGAATTGATCCCTAAGGTCCAAGTCTACTTTCTCTATTAAGGAATAATCTATCATGAGTGTTCTGCAGTTCCTAGAATATAGATCTTTACCTCTTTGGTTAGGTTTATTCTGAGGCATCTTATGGTTTTTGGTGCTATTGTAAATGGAATCGTTTCTCTAATTTCTCTTTCTACAGTTGCATTGTTAGAATATAAGAAAGCAAGTGATTTCTGGGCATTGATTTTGTATCCTGTCACATTACTGAATTGCTGTATGAGTTCTACTAATTTGGGGGTGGAGTCTTGGATTTTCCACATAAAGTACCATGTCATCTGCGAAGAGAGAGAGTCTGACTTCTTCTTTGCCTATTTGAATACCTTTTGTTTCTTTTTGTTGTCTGATTGCTGTTGCTAGGACTTCAGTGGTGAGAGTGGGCATCCTTGTGTTCCTGATCTTAAGGGAAAGACTCTCAGCTTTTCCCCATTGAGGATGATATTCGCTGAGGGTTTTTCATAGATGGATTTTATGAACTTGAGGAATGTTCCCTCTATCCCTATACTCTGAAGAGTTTTAATCAGGAAAGGATGCTGTATTTTGTCAAATGCTTTTTCTGCATCAATTGAGAGGACCATAGTTCCCTCTCCTCTTACTAATGTGTTGTATCACATTGATTGATTTGCGAATGTTGAACCACCCTTGCATCCTGGTGATAAATCCCACTTAGTCGTGGTGGATGATCCTTTTAATGTATTGTTGGATCCTATTAGCTAGGATTTTGTTGAGAATTTTGGAATCCATACTCATCAGGGATATCGGTCTGAAATTCTCCTTTTTGATGGGGTCTTTGCCTGGTTTGGGGATTAAGGTAATGCTGGCCTCATAGAATGAGTCTGGAAGCTTTCCCTCTGTTCCTATTTTTTGAAACAGCTTCAGGAGAATAGATATTATTTCTTCTTTGAATGTTTGTCAGAATTTATCCATCAGGCCCTGGACTGTTGTTTTTTGGGAGGTTTTTGATCACTGCTTCAATCTCGTTAGTGGTTATTGGCCTATTCAGGTTGTCAATTTCTTCCTGTTTCAGTCTTGGCAGTTTATAGGTTTTCAGGAAGGCATCCATTTCTTCCAGGTTGCTCAGTTTATTGGCATATAGTTGTTGATACTAATTTCTAATAATTGTTTCTCTTTCCTTGGTGTTAGTCGTGATTTCTCCCCTTTCATTCATAATTTTATTAATTTGGGTCCTTTCTCTTTTATTTTGGGTAAGTCTGGCCAGTGGTTTATCGATCTTATTAATTCTTTCAAAGAACCAGCTTCTAGTTTCATCAATCTGATCTACTGTGTTTCTGGTTTCTAATTCATTGATCTCTGCTCTAATCTTAATTATTTCTCTCCTAATGAGTGGCTTAGGCATCGTTTGTTGCTTTTTCTCTAGTTCTTTAAGGTGTAAAGTTAGTTGGTGAATTCGGGATTTTTCTATTTTTTTGCATGAGATTTGGATGGCTATGTATTTCCCCGTTAGGACAGCCTTTGCAGTATCCCAGAGGTTTTGGACTGATATGTTTTCGTTCTCATTGGTTTCCATGAACTGTTTAAGTTCTTCTTAGATTTCCTGGTTGACCCAAACATTCTTGAGCAGAGTGGTCTTTAGCTTCCAAGTATTTGAATTTCTTCCAAATTTTTTCTTGTGATTGAGTCCCAGTTCTAAAGCATTATGGTCTGTGAATATGCAGGGAATAATCTCAATCTTTTGGTATCAGTTGAGACCTGATTTGTGACCCAGTATGTGGTCTATTCTGGAGAAACACTCATGAAAGAAACTGAAGAAGACACAAAAAGATGGAAAAGCATTCAGTGCTCATGGATCAGAAGAATAAACATTGTTAAAATGTCTATGCTACCCAGAGCAATCTATACCTTCAATGCCATCCCGATCAAAATCCAATGACATTTTTCAAAGTGCTGGAACAAACAATCCTAAAATTTGTATGGAATCAAAGACCACGAATCGCCAAGGAAATGTTGAAAAAGAAAAACAAAGCTGGGGGCATCCCGTTGCCTGATTTCAAGCTATATTACAAAGCAGTGATCACCAAGAAAACATGGTACTGGCACAAAAACAGACATATAGACCAATGGAACAGTATAGAGAGCCCAGATATGGACCCTGAACTTTATGGTCAAATAACCTTCGACAAAGCAGGAAAAAGCATGCAATGGAAAAAAGTCTCTTTAATAAATGGTGCTGGGAAAATTGGGCAGCTATATACAGAAGAATGAAACTCGACCATTCTCTAACACCATACACCAAGATAAACTCTAAATGGATGAAAGACCTCAATGTGAGACAGGAATCCAGAATATAGGCAGTAACCTCTTTGACATCGGCCACAGCTACTTCTTTCAAGATACATCTCCAAAGGCAAGTGAAACAAAAGGGAAAATGAACTTTTGGGACTTATCAAGATAAAAAGCTTCTGCACAGCAAAGGAAACAGTCAACAAAATAAAGAGGCAACCCACAGAATGGGAGAAGATATTTGCAAATGACACTACAAAGGGCTGATATCCAAGATCTATAAAGAACTTCTCAAACTCAACACCCAAAAAGCAAATAATCAAGTCAAAAAATAGGCAGAAGACATGAACAGACACTTCTCCAAAGAAGACATACAAATGGCTAACAGACACATGGAAAAATGTTCATCATCATTAGCCATCAGGGAAATTCAAATCAAAACCACACTGAGATACCACCTTACACCAGTTAGAATGGCAAAAATTGACAAGGCAAGAAACAACAAATGTTGGAGAGGTTGTGGACAAAGGGGAACCCTCTTACACTGTTGGTGGGAATGCAAGTTGGTACAGCCACTTTGGAAAACAGTGTGGAGGTGCCTCAAAAAATTAAAAATGGAGCTACCCTATGACCAGCAATTGCACTACTGGGTATTTACCCCAAAGACACAGCTTCAGTGAGAAGAAGGGCCATATGCACCCCAATGTTCATAGCAGCAATGTCCGCAATAGCCAAACTGTGGAAACAGCCGAGATGCCCTTCAACAGATGAATGGATAAAGAAAATGTGGTCCATATATACAATGGAATATTACTCAGCCATCAGAAAGGATGAATACCCAACTTTTACATCAACATGGATGGGACTGGAGGAGATTATGTTAAGCGAAATAAGTCAAGCAGAGAAAGGCAATTATCATATGGTTTCACTTATTCATGGAACACAAGGAATAGCATGGAGGACATTAGGAGAAGGAAGGGAAAAATGAAGCGGGGGAAATCGGAGGGAGAGATGAACCATGAGAGACTATGGACTCTGAGAAACAAACTAAGGGTTTTAGAGGGGAGGGGGGCAGGGGGACGGGTTAGCCAGTGATGGGTATTTAGGAGAGCACCGGGTGTTATATGAAAACAATGAACCGTGGATCCCTACATCAAAAACTAATCATGTATTGTATGGTGACTAACATAATAAAAAAAATTAAAAAAAAAAAAAGGAATCATCTAGATTAGACAATATAGTCCCCATAGCTCACTTCCCCCAGGACAAAGGGCAGTTGTGAGGTAAGAGGAGCAGATACACCACTATCGGGGGGGGAAAAAATAAAACAAACTGGGTGCAAGGTTCATAAAGCTAAGCCATGAGAAATCATATGCAACACAATTAAATTCCCCTGACAGGCAGGCATCAAAACCTCAGAAAAATCTATCCTCCAGTGCTTGGGAGGAAGACAAGCCACAATTTATATAAGAATGATCGGGATGTGAGATTAAATAACTCATTCTCTTACTCTCAAATCTAAGAACTTTACAAAGGATGGAAAGATGGTTTGCTGAAATTAATGTAAACGAAACTATATTATCAGTCTTGATTTAGGGTAATTCAGAAGTCCTAAGGAGAAAAAAATCCCAGGAAATAGCATGTAGATAGGCACAGTGAATTTTTCACACACCAAAAATTCACCCCATTCAATGACATAACTTATTTATTTATTTATTTTATTTGAGTACAGTTAACACAAACTGTTGTATTAGTTTCAGGTGTACAACATAGTGATTTAGCTTTTCTGTATGTTATGTTATGCTCACCACAAGTGTAGCTACCACCATCACCATGCAATGCTATTATAATACCATTTATATTCTCTATGCTGTACCTTTTATTCCATGACTTATTCCCTCCAATTTTTCCCATTCCCCCACCCCATCCCTTCTAGAAACCATCAATTTGTTCTCTGTATTTATAGGTCTGATTCTGCTTTTTGTTGGTTGATTGAATTGTTTTGTTCTTTAGATTCCACATATAAGTGAAATCATACACTATTTGTCTTTCTTTCTGACATTTCACTTAGCATAATACCCTCTAGGTCCATCCATTTTGTCCCAAATGGCAAGATCCCATCCTTTTGTATGGCTGAGTAATACTCCAGTGTGTGTATATACGTGTGTGTGTACCACATCTTCTTTATCCATCCATCTAACAATGGACACTTGGATTGCTTCCATATTTCAGCTACTGTAAATAATGCTGCAATAAACATAGGGGTGCATATATCTTTTCAAATTAGTCTTTTTCTTTTCTTTGGTTAAATACCCAGTAGTGGAATTACTAGATCATATAGTATTTCTATTTTTATTTTTTAAGAAATCTCCATACTGTTTTCCACAGTGGCTGCACCAATTCACATTCCCACCAACAGTATACAAGGGGTCCCTTTTCTCCACATCCTTGACAACACTGGTTATTTTTTGTCTTTTTGATACTAACCATTTTGACAGGAGTAAGGTGGTATCTCATTATGGTTTTCATTTGCATTCCTCTGGTGATTAGTGATGTTGAGCATATTTTCATGTGTCTTTTGGCTATCTATATGTCTTCTTTGGAAAAATGTCTATTCAGATCCCCTGCCCAATTTTCATCACATTATAGTTTTTGGGTGTTGAGTATAAGTTTTTTTTTAAGATTATTTATTTTTGAAAGGAAAGAGAGAGAGAGAGCATGAGTGGGAGGGGCAGAGGGAGAGGGAGAGAGAATGTACAAAAGACTCCACTTGAGTGCAAAGCCTGACGCAGGGCTTGATCTCACAACCCTGATATCATGACCTGAACTGAAACCAAGAGTCGATCACCCAACCGACTGCACCACCCAGGTGCCCCATGTTGTATAAGTTCTTTACATATTTTCGAAATATTAGCCCCTTACCAAATAAAACTGGACCACTTTCTTATAGCATACACAAAAATAAGCTCAAAATGGATTAAAGACCTAAATGTGAGACCTAAAACCATAAATCTCCTAGAAGAGAAAATAATTTCTTTGACATGGGCCATAGCAACATTTTTCCAAATATGTCTCCTAAAGTAAGGGACACAAAAGCAAAAATAAACTATTGGGACTCCATCAAAATAAAATGCTTTTGCACAGTGAAGGAAACCACCAATAAAACCAAAAGGCAACCTAGTGAAAGAGAGAAAACATACCTTTTTAAAATCTAACCCCTAGAGTGGTGTATTACTTAAGATGACTTATATAACAAATAAAAGAGAATCCAACTAGACTGACTTAAACATGCAAAAAATGCACTGGCTCAACTGAAAGTTACTTACAAGGAACCTAAATCCATATGTCAGGCTTATACTCACGCTGGAGGTCAGATGCAACAGAAGTCCTGGACTTTTACATGCAACAATACCCAGGGGAAGGGAGAGAGATTACCTTCCAAAAGGATTCCCAGAAATAAAAACAACTTTCCTAGAAGCCCCTTAGTAGACCTCTCTTTACTTCATGTTATCCAAATTTGGTCATATGTCCATTTCTGGACCAATCAGTGCCAAAGGGGTAGAGTTATCATTTGATCATTAAATTCTGGTATCTGGCATGAGCAATAGAGTAGATAAATGATTTTTCCACTTATGGGGATAAAGAACACTGGAGGGGAAATAGATTCGTTGGAAGAATATGAGTCCTATTCTGGACATTATATCATGTTGGGGATAACTACACAAAGAGGAACTGAGGTATGGAATGCAGAGTAAACTAAAGCAAATGACAGGATAGCATAGAAAAATTTACAATACCTCTTCCCAAAAGAGCTCAGGGAAAACAGTCCTGGGATTGGGAGCTGCCCCCTTTTCTGGTAGAGTAAAGTATAAGAGGGGCTGACTGCATTTGCTTTGGGAAGATGTGTCCAGAGGCAGAGCTAGGGCTAGATGACCCTACGTATTGGAGAAGAGGTGTAAGAAATACTTCCTCAGCTATAATATGTAAATCAAATGAGTTATCCAAAACATATCAAACCTCCAGGTTACTCCATGTCTCTAGGACTGGGAATTCAAAGTCAGTATCTTTGAATCATAAAATAAGAAAGGCACCAAACACTGGGAAGGCAGACCAAACTTAGAACATGTTATCCTTTAACACTTTCAGTATCTCCAAAAAGCCAAAATGTAATGACAAGTATCTCCTTGAAAATCTGGAGAAGACTGATGGTTAAAATTCTCTGACAACTGGAGATGATGAAAAAGTTCTGGAGACAGATAGTGGTGATGGCTGCATAACGTTGTGAATGTACTGAATGGCACCAAACTGTACACTTAAAAATGGTTAAAATGGTAAATTTCACCTTATGTATATTTCACCACTATGAAAAATTCTCTGACAAATAAGAAATAACATACCCAGGTGCCCGGGTACATTCTTTTTAAATATATTTCAAATATGCCTCCTCCTATCTACTCTTACACCTCTGCTCATTTTCTGCTTGATCTATGATAGTCTCACAACTGAGTTCATTCCTATCTCCCTTGGTCCCTTCAAATCTACCCTCTACAATGCCACAAGATCATCTGTTTGTTGAATGGATGGATGGATGGATGGATAAATGAATGATAAGGATCTGAACTAGGACAGTAATAGTAATTACTGAATATCAAATTAAGGAATAAAAGGAGCTCCCATTGCAAATAACTAGATGCAAATCATAGTGATGGATAGCAAGGGTGTACTGGAGAAATATTTTGAAGGTTTAGACATCCTAAAGAGCAGTAGACAGTGAATAAAGAGCTTTACATTTAGAAAGCTATTTTTATATTAAGTAACCTCATAGAAGAACAGAGTATGTCTTTCCATTTGTTCAGCCTTGGATGCAAATATTGATTCTATCACTTGGAGGCTGGATAAACTTGAGCAAGATACTTAAGTTCTCTATATCTGTTATCTCATCCATGAAATGAGAATAATAATAATAACCTTCCAGAGTTTCTGGGGAGGTTAAATGAACTAATACATGTAAAGCACGTAGAATAGTGATAAAAATAAAGTAAGTGCTTAGCTATTTTTGAAAAATCTACCAATAAGAATTTTGGTGTTCAAGATTTACTCTTAAACATTTTTATAGACTTTGTTGCTACTAAAAATAGTATATTTTCCCCATTTCTCTGTCTACTTGCTTATTAGTAGGCCAATGAAAAACCAATTAATGTTATGTTTTTATCTTATATTCAGGCAAATTACCAAATTCTCTTGCTGTATAAAATATTGTTAGTAGGTCCCTAGAATTTTTTAGATAAGTAAACTAAATATCAGCAACTAGAAATAGCCTTATCTCTTTTTTACCTATTTTAAACCACTTAATTCCCTTTCATTTTCATAGTGCAGTCCCACTTTAAGAAAATATCTTAAGAAAACATTAAATAAGAATGACAACAGCTTCTACTTCCAGCCATGAATAGTTCCGACACCAGATTCAACATCATGTTTTAAAGAACTACAAAACTAGGCAAAATAAAACAACCACTTTCAGTAAATACACAATAAGCAGTGCAGGACTATGGACCTTGAGAGAAGGGAAAGAAGAGGAATGACAAATAGAGACAAACCTCAAACACACTGTGCTAGTGACCAAAGTGCGAGAGTAAAGAGTACACACTGTATATATGCTACAAACCCAATCTATAATAATAAGGAGCAGATCACTGGCTGGAGGGAGGAAGGTGAGAGTTGGCTGGAAAGGAATACAAGGGAACCTTTGGGGTGATGGAAATATTCTGTATCTTGATTGTGGTGATAGTTACCTAGATGTACACATTTGTCAAAACTCACCACAATGGGGGTGCCTGGGTGGCTCAGTCAGTTGAGCAGCTGACTCCTGATGTGGCTCAGGTCATGATCTCAGGGTCCCAGGATCAGCCCATGTTGGCCCTTTGAAGGGCTCCATGCTCAGCAGGGAAACTGTTTGAGGATTCTCTCTCTCCCTCTCCCTCTACCCACCTCCCTCCTTCTTTCTCTCACTCTCAAATAAGTAAATCTTTAAAAAAAAAAAAAAACTCGGGCACCTGGGTGGCTCAGTTGGTTAAGCGACTGCCTTCGGCTCAGGTCATGATCCTGGAGTCCCGGGATCGAGTCCCATATCAGGCTCCTTGCTCAGCAGGGGGTCTGCTGCTCCCTCTGACCCTCCCCCCTGTCATGTGCTCTCTCTCTCTCATTCTCTCTCTCAAATAAATAAATAAAATCTTTAAAAAAAAAACTCAATCTGTGTACTTAAAACGGGTACAATTTTATTCATGTAAATTACACCTCAGTAAAGTTTATTTGGAAACATAAGAACGGTGAAAATCAGCATCTCTTTCCAGTAATTTATTTTTTCATAGGAAACTGTCCATCTTCTCTAGATTTTCATTTTCTTTTCAAGGGGCCATATCTTAAATCAGTTTCCCTTGAAATAGACTCTGAAATGGAGATTTATATAAATGAGGTTTATTGGGATGTGCAAGCAAGAAAAGCACCTGTAGGAAAGTTTGGGAGGTGTGATTGAGCAGGTGGAGGAGCAACTGAACTGTGGCTAGCATTTGCAGACACCCCACCAGGAGCTAAGGGCCTTCGGAGCTGCCCCAAAATGAGACAGGAGGAAAGGGATTTTATATTACTTTATCCAGCAGTTTTGAGATGTAAGCTGTCCCCAATACATATCGGGCCATATATACTGAATGGTAACAGAAAAGATAGCCCACTTGGCCAAAAGCAATTCCTGTGAGAGCTGTGAGCCATCAGCCACCAAGGCTCCCCACAATGAGAGCATGCGTATTGCAGTCCTGAAGGGGGCACCAGGGAAGCACACCACAGTGCCCACCAGAGGTGTGTGTCACATTCTCTGATGGCTCTTCTCATCTCTTTGCATCTTTGCTTATGTCTACTTTCTCTTTAATGTGTGATCTCTCTTTTTCCTCAGTCAGATTTACAGTGGATTTATCCATTTTCAGTGGACTTCTTAGCAATCAGTTCTTAGTTGATTCATTACTTCTACTATGGTAATATTTATTTCATGTTTTATCTTGATTAATTCTTTCTTCCTAGTTTCTTTGTATTTACTTTGTTATTTTATTAATTTTTTCAAATAAGGATTCATAGGGCACCTGAGTGGCTCAGTTGGTTAAGCATCTGCCTTTGGCTCAGGTCATGATCCCAGGGTCCTGGGATCAGAGCCCCATGATCCTGCTCAGCAGGAAGTCTGCTTCTCCCTCTGCCCCTTCCCCCTCTTTGCGCTTGTGCACAGTTTCTCTCTGTAAAATAAATAAAATCTTCAAGAAAAAATAAAATAAGCATTCATTTTTATCTTTCTTCTTTCCTCCCTCAAAACAGTTTATTCCTTCCCCTTGCTCCACCCCAGTAAGAGCCCAGTTTTGCTGAAGTGGAGAATTCCTTTTAGTTCTAGATAACTACTTGATTTTTCCTTACAGTATATCAGTATGTACCTTCTAAGACCACTTGTTTAGCACCTCTATTACATATTTCCAATCTGTTCTTATCATCTTTGATCTAATTTTTGGAGAGAAAGGAAAATTGAGATGGATCCTGCACCCTTATTATCTCCCCATCTTCCTCCACCTGAAAGTATTGGCTATTTTCTCATCAATTTATCCTAGAACCCAGTGACCCCTTTCAGGTGTTTATTGGTTTCATCGCTCCTCTTCTGAAATGTTTATTCAAGTCATAAACACCTATCCTTAAGTCTCTTACTGTTTCCCTTTTCCCCTCTTATCTTGCTTTTTAAAAATTTTACTTTGAGGAGTGCTTAGGCGGCTCAGTCAGCTGAGCATCTGACTCTGGATTTTGGCTCAGGTCATGATCTCAGGGTCGTGGGATTGAGCCCTGCGTCAGGTTCTGTGCTCGGTGGGGAGTCTGCTTGAGATCCTCTCTCCCTCTGCTCCTGTTCCCCCCCCCAACTCTCTTTCTCTCAAATAAATAAATAAATCTTTAAAAAAAATGTTGTACTTTGAAATAAGTCTTGCACTCGCAAATTAGAAATCAACAGCGACAATCCCTCCTTCAATTCTTCTACAGAATTATTTACATAGGAAATCATGGGAATTTAATTGTTGTTTTGGTGCTGAATGTTTGCGGTGGTGGTGGTGGTGGTGTTCCATGACAAAGAACGTGTACATGCTGCATTTGAATCTCATCCACTGCCTGATTATTTTTTTATTCATAATGTCATCCAGATTTTGTCAGACACATGTTCTGTTTGCAGATTTGATGGTTTTTCCTTTGTGACTTCTGGGTTCCTAGAACGTTCCTCTGTAGAGAAGTTCATTGTATTTGCCTCTTGAGGTAATTCAGACAAATGTAGGCATAGCCACCTTTGTTGAAAATGGTGAAGCTGGAGCTAAATCACACCATTTTTCCCTGCCTCCCACCAAGAGGACTAAGTTATCCTATTGCCACTTTGGGGGCAATAAAGGATGGAACAAAGGAAAATACCTTTAATAATAATCAGCTGAAAGCTATGCAGGCTGCATTTGCAAAACACAAAAAGACAGATGGAGCTGAGAATCTGTTCATACAGAAAGGTGGAAGAATCCAAGGACAACAGTAGACACCAATGGTGGGGGAAAGATGACATCTGAGGATTTGGAAGGGGCCGGTGGGAAGAGGAAAGGTTGAAAGGATGAGATATGGTCCCCGGGGTATATTCTAGACCATGAGATCTTTTCTTGATACACCACCCTGGCTATATTCCTCTCCTCTATTATCTAAGATAAAGCCATAATCCCTAGTCCTTGAAATTGATTGTAGGTTACTCATTTGCATCCTTTAGTAGAAGAGTTTAAACCTCCACCATACTTCAGTTCTGCTCAGTCCATGGGAAAATGGTGTCAAGCATGCCTCCTGCTTGGTTTCCCCTGCTTAAGAACTTGCCCTCCCTTTGTAGAGAGAAGTGATCCAGAAAAGATGACAGACCACCAGAGTACTCTTCCCACCATAAAAAATCATGAAAAGGATTGCTTTGATCTCTATTTCACCAGGGACAGGGAAGAAAAGCTACTCTGAGATATAAAGAACAGGTATGCAGATTACACCACTAATAGCGATAATTGTTATGATGCACTGAACTCCTTCCTTGTGCCAGTAATCATGTATGCATTGCCCAATTTAATCCTCCAAACACCTTGCAAGGTAGACGAGGGTCAGGAACATAAAGTGACAGGTCCAAGGCCTCACAGCAAGGAGGTGCTGGAGCTGGAACTCGCCCTGAGGACCGCCAGACTCCAATGCCCTCATTCTTTCCCACATGACCCCACTGACTCTGTCACAAAATGAACAGCCTAAACAAAACACTCCATGTAAATCAGATGTCATGGAAATGCATCTGAGATGTGGACATGAGTAGCAACTGCTTATTACACTTGCCAAACAGTTCGGCTTTCTCCTCTCTGCTGGGAATTTTCCCATTCCAAAGGTGGAACCAAATATCGGAAGAGACAGTGCCCTCAATCAGGCTTCCCAAAAAACAGGGAGCGCCACAAGTCCTCCCTCATTCTCGTTCACAGACCCAGAAATAACCCTTTTCCCAGAAGGTTGTGGAAACCATTGCAGAAATCCCAAGTGAGGGAGGGAAAAGAGCGACGGACGGAAAAGCTAGCCCTGGAGATCACTCACCATGTTGCCTCTGGCTGGCTCTGCGCAGGTCTCAGTGGGGTCAGAGCAGTAGAGAACATTGCTCCCTCCATGCCTGTGATTGAACTGTCCCTACCTCACCTGAACTACATGCAGTGAAGTATAGTGAAAACCCAGACGATGGTGAGATGTACATGTGAATCTGGGCTATGCTCCTACAAACTGAGTTTCTTACCCTGAGCCTCAGCTCTTTATCATATAAATACGGATGGGGGTGCCTGTGGCTCAGTCGGTTGAGCACCTGCCTTTGGTTCGGGTCATGATCTCAGGGTCCTGGGATCAAGCCCCACATCAGGCTTGCTGCTCAGTGGGGAGTTGGCTTCTCCCTCTCCCTCTGTGATCTCTCTCACTCTCACTCTCTCTCAAATTTAAAAAAAAAAATTTAAATATGGATGAAGAGTTTCAACCCCATAGAGTTGAAAAAAGTAAGTAAGATAACATTTTTTAAAGTACTTAGCACATAATAGGTATTTCAAACAAATGATAGTTAGCCTCCCTTTTGGCACAGTGCACTTTACAACATTTACAAGTTGGTTCAGGTATCCCCCACTTTCTGAAAGTCTGCATGACACCACTTCACTTTTACTAAAGAGCTACATTGGGACAACTAAGGCTTTTGTGTTAAAGCGAAAATCCTTTCAGATTTCTTGATGTTCTCAATGCGAACTTGCAGAAAGCTGGGGAATACGCTTTGCTTTGCGCCATTTTAGCAATATGGACGGTTTTATAGGAATGTTCTCTGCTCAGTGGGGAGTCTGCTCCCCATTCTCCTTCTGCCCTCTGCCCCCCCACTCTCTCTTTCTCAAATAAATAAATAAATCTTAAAAAAAAAAAACAATTTTGTTTTTGGGCAGTGAAGAAAACCTGTTTTTCAGAAAAACTAGCCCAGTAGCATTCTGGTGGTGGAGTGGGGAGACAGGTTAGAGGAGATTTTACAGTTAAATGTGGTTGAGAAAAGAGCTTATGCTTTCTCCCTCCTTTAAATTCACAACGAGCATGATTGTTTTAAAGGCTCTGAGAATTCCCACTATATTAAAAAAAGTTTCCTAAATTCATTTGGCCTCTAAAATATTTCTATAGTTTCATAACACTGAGTTACATCCAGAGAACACATATTTTAAAAATGTATTTTTAAAGGAGATTTCAATCTTTTATACAAATGACACAAAGTGTCAGAAAGAAATTCATTTTTTTTCATTATATTTATATTACCTTTATCTGAGGCACCTAAAAATACCCAGAGATAAATTGACAGCTATTGAGACAGGCGGGCTGATCTGATCCTCATATTACAGTATTGCAACTGCCAAGACACATGATCTGATCCAAGAAAGACTGAAAGCAACAATCAGAAGCCACAAAAAAGCAGTGCCGAGCATTTCTTAAACTGAGAAAGACAGTGAAATATACATCATCCTCTCAAAAGACAATGACAGACAAAGCCTCTCGTCCTCCAAGTCCCCAGGTTGCTCTCACCACCACCGCCCCACAGTGCTCTCATGAAAGTCATAGCAGAACATGTACAGGTTGGGTTAAAAACCCAACACTGGAATTCAGACCCTGGCTGTGCCATTCACAAGGTGTTTATTCTCTCTAGTCTCAGATTCCTTCGTTATAGAATAGGGCTAGCTTTATGTTGACAAGAAAAGACCTTGTATGCAAAATACTATAGTAGAGTCAATTCATGTTGCATTTAACTGAAGCATTTGGAAGACAGATTCATATACCAATGCACAATCTCAAGGACCTTAAAGATTACCTACTACAATCTTCTGATTTTACAGAAGGTAAAACTGAAGCCCAGAGAATGAAATGGTTGGTCCACGGTCGCACAGCTCATTAGTTACAGAGCTAGGACGTCACCTTGGGTCTCCTAACTTTTAATCGAGAGATCTTCCCACTATACCCAAAGATCAGATTCATCTTCACTTGTGTTTAACATCATATGAGCATAAAATTAAGTTGAATATAGCAAAGGATCTCGTAAGTAAATATGAAGCCCTCTTATCTAATATATTCAGGGAAAAAGGAAATTCTGGTTAATCAAAGAATCTGTCTCACGGAAATTAAAAAATTCTCCCCACAAAAAGGTCAGGGAGCCCTGATATACACCACACATAGATTAATGACTTTCAAATCATGCGAAAGCAATACAGTTCACCTTTGAAACTAGGCTGGACATAATTTCCTCTGTGTCTGATCACTTTGGATTCTCACATTGCCTCAAGGCAACCACAATGACTATCAATCATCAGCATATGAGGGCATAAACTTAGAGCCCCACTCTGAGATTACACTGCATGTGGAGGGCTGGTTAATAGAGCTCTGGGTTAATGAAAATCCAGGTAGCAGGGGAGAGTGCTGTGTACAGATTTATGACCAGTTTCCAGGAACTCAGTAATTTGGAAGATTTTGTACCTTTACTTCATATTTTACTAATTTCAGAATTAAGTCTGCATCATAAAACAGAAAAATAATGGAGACAGTTCACAGGACCTCAAGACTTGAATGAAAGTTAGAAGTCAACAACTCCCATTTTGTCCTTTAAAAGACAAAGAAAAAGAGGCCCAAAAGGTGACCCTACTGACTAATTAAAGGCAGAGGAGGGACTAGAACTCGAGACTCCCAAAGCCCTCCAGAGCTCTCTGTCACTATGGAATGCAGAATCTCACATTTGATTTTTCATTTTTTTGGTCAGCAGAGCCCAAGGGACCCTACCTGGAATTAAGGATACAGCATTCAAGAGAAGACATGTAGATTACAGTCGCCATGAAGAGCCAGGGGGAGTCTCTGCTCCAAAGAATGAAAAGTCCCCCACTTAGTTACCACTAACCTCTCCCCAGATGTGTCTAACCTGACCCAAGCAAGCCCAGGATGTTCCAGCAGGGCATGGGGATAGAGCCACAAGCTCCCACGGACAGGGTGCTATCTGGCTTCCAAATGCCTGCTACCATGCCACCTGGGTGACCCCCAATCCTTTCATCCTCAATAAGTGTTTACTGTCTTCTCCTAATCTGATTCATGCATTCTCCATCTCAGTTGGTGACAAAACCATCAGCCCATTACCCAAGCTAGAAACCTAAAATTCAACTGTAATTCTCCTCTCTCCCTGGGCTGCTGACTTTTCCAGCCAGGATATGTCTTGATGTCATTGTTTTTTTATTTCAATCCCAACGACCACAGCCATGGTTCAGCTTCCCATCATCTCTCACAGAAGCTACTACAACGGTATTTCTCCTTACATATATGTCAACCACCCCACCCCATCCTCGACCAGTGCCTGCTTAAAACCCTCTGCTGTTTCCATTCAGGATAAAATTTTCTTAACATGTTCTTCTCATTCTTGCCCCCCCCCCCCACCGTGTCCCCAGCACACATACTGTCACACTCTGCTTCCACCACACTGTGCTATGCTATTTCTTATCTCCGTAACTTTGATCGCAGAAATCTCTCTACCCATAATGTCCTTCTATCCCCATTTCACTAGGACATTATACCTGAGTATCTGTTTATGCTCCAAAACTAAAGAAGTCACCCTCTGTAGGACCTTCGCATCCAAACTACAGGATATATTAAGTATCCCTCCTCTGTTCTTCCAGATCACCCTAAACTTAATTCTCTCACTGCCCTTACTATCTGCGAGTAATTTGGCAGCAAGATCGATTGTCTTATTCCATTTTCATATGCCCAGTACCCAACACACTCAGCAGAGTCTTAATAAATATTGAATTAACAAGCAAGCAAGCTAATTAATTAATTAATTAATGGCTCTTTCCCATCTTTCCTGCCCTTTGTAAGCTAAGTCCACAGGGTACCATCCGCACCGTCCATGGGCCTATCCTGGGGGCAGAACCATTCACACTGTCAAACTAGAAGAAACAGTCATGTGGTGATCAAACTATCAGGCACGACAGGTGAACAGACACATCATTTCTTCCATCATGAAAATGAGGTATAGTTTTTTTTTTCTTTCAACGCTGAAAGCTACAAATACAACTGAACCACAAAAATGTCACAGCAACAACAAAGACTTAACATTTCTGCACAACTGTTTAGCTTTGCAGATCACCTTCCTGGGGATAACTGCATTCCAACCTCAGGGCAATTCTAAACAGACAGAGTCCGTGTTATCCCCATTTTACAAATAAGAAAACTGAGGCTTACAGAAATTATTAAACACACCAAAGTCCAAAGATTAATTTTTTTAAAGATTTTATTTATTTACTTGAAAGAAAGCAGAAGCAGAGGGAGGGTCAGAGGGAGAGGGAGAAGCAGACTCCTTGCTGAGAGGGAGCCCTATGCAGGGCTCAATCCAGGACCCCAGGATCATGACCTGAGCCAAAGGCAGATGCTTAACCGACGGAGCCACCCAGGCACCCTCCAAAGATTAATTAAAAGCTTGAATCCTACTATTCTGACTTTTGGTGTTCTACAACACGCTGCCTCAAGATGTTTTTATTCAAAATAAAAATCAAAGCAATCTTTTCTGTGAATTACGACTGTGACTTCACTTTCCTGAAGCTCAGGAGAGTCCTGAAGTGCTGCGCATTTGCTTACCACCCACCCTGCCATCAGCCTGGCTGTCTCTCCCTCTCAGGAGGAATGAACACAGCTTCCTTTAGGACCCAGTAACAAATGCTGCCCTGAAACAGCTTGAGAGGCTGCCTGACCCTCTCCCCACTCCTGGTTGCTTAGAAGCAAGAGAGCAAATTAGTATCCAAACAGTCTCCTTAGATAGAAGGCATAATTCACACAACAGGTCAAATCCTATCTAAAAAATGTCACTGAACAAAAATCCTCGAGTGATAAAGAGATTCTCAGGCCTCAACCATAGACTATTTATTAAAAAGCACCCTTGATGTGACAAAGTTCCAAATATATGCGTGTGTGTGTGTGCACATTTTTTAAGTTATTTTGTGCTACGTTCTTACGAGGCTTTCGATGTGTTAACTCATTAATCCCCACAACATGCCTATAAGACAATCTTAATATCCCCATTTATGGCTGAGGGAATTGAGACTTACACAGCTCTAGTGACCTGAGTCTACATGGCTGGCCGTGCACTAAGTGATATGAAGATGTGCTGAATTAAACTACTTATCAAATCCCTACCTAGCCACTTGCCTACCCTGTGTAAGATACATGATCTCTCCAGCCTCAGTTTCCTCTTCTGTGAAATGGAGCTAATAATAATAGTAATAATTATCATACGGCTCTGCTCTTTTCAGGGTCCCATCTCTGCTTCAGGCAGTGAATGAAGAAGACAGCATGTGGAGACCATACACGAGTTCTTATTGATCTTGACCCAGAAGTGACTCACCTCACTTGCATTCCCACTTCACTGCTGAGAACTAGTTGTACACCCGCTCCCACATGCAAGAGGGTGGGAAATATGGTCTCACTGTGGACCAAGGAAGGAGAAAACACAGCACTGAAGCCTGGTGGAAAACTAGACACCCCTGCTGTACCTTTCACATAGCTTTATTCTGAGAATTAAGTAAGATAGCTTGTGTAAAGTGCCTAGCATATTATAAGCCTGCAATAAACGTCAATTACAATAACCATTCTTGACAGAACCAAGAAAGGAAGTCAAGATTTATGATCTCATCTACCATTCTTTAACCCTTGGAGTATATTACTTCTTTGAATTTATTATACCAACTGTACCCAGTCCCTGCCTTCAAAGAAATTAACAAATCATACAAGGATATCGAATGACTATTATAATTGAACATACATATAAAGATCAATTTATAACAATTGAATAAGAAAACATTCACTTATTCATTGTTATTTAATTAACAGATATACTTATTAAATATTTACAAGGAGAGGCGCCTGGGTGGCTCAGTTGGTTAAGCGTCTGCCTTCGGCTCAGGTCATGATCCCGGGGTCCCGGGATCAAGTACCACATCGGGCTCCTTGCTCAGTGAGGAGCCTGCTTCTCCCTCTCCCTCTGCCTGCCACTCCCCCTGCTTGTGCTCTCTCTCCCTGACAAATAAATAAAATCATAAATTCATTCATTCATTCATGCATGTGTTCATTCCAGAAGCCCTTAATCCATGTTGAATTAGATTAAAACAATGGAGAGAATTCCAGGCCCTAATAGCAGTCCGATAGAAAAGATAGGCAGGGGCACCTGGATGGCTCAGTTGGTTAAGCGTCTGCCTTCGGCTCAGGTCATGATCCCAGGGTCCTGGGACTGAGTACCACATCGGGCTCCCTACTTAGCAGGGAGCCTGCTTCTCCCTCTGCCCCTCCCCCCGTTTATGTTCTCTCTTTCTCTGTCTCTCTCTCAAATAAATAAATAAAATCTTTTTAAAAATTTACAATGAGCCAAATACTTTCGAGTATATATCATAGAAATAAATCTGTTTTGTGGTAGAATTTACCATGATTTTAATTATAGACTTGCTATACAACATGGCTGTTGGAAGTCTCAGAGGAGATACACAGCATATCTTGATTGAGGGGGATGTGAGAGGATCTGAGAATTGGTGTTATCTGTACACCACTCGCCCAAGAAGCTGCCTGAAGGCAAGTCTAATCAAACCTCCTCTCCCAGCAGAACCAAAACATAAAGACATGCAGGTCATACACATCCCAGTCCCTAGATTCCTTTACAGGGCAACAACCATTAGGCAGCAGGCACTTAGTAATGGCACAAGGTACGAAACGATTGGACAATCCTAAATAATGAGCGTATCTGACAGTGTTGGACTTGTTTACTTTCTGGTCACTACCCTCTCATTCTCCTCTGAATTGTGCTCTCTCTGCTGATTCCTACAACATTCGATTCAGGCATCTCTTTTTTTATTAACATATAATGTATTATTTGTTTCAGGGGTACAGGTCTGTGATTCATCAGTCTTACATAATTCACAGCGCTCACCATAGCACATACCCTCCCCACTGTCCATCACCCAGCCACCCCATCTCTCCCACCCTCCTCCACTCCAGTGATTCAGGTATCTCTTAAGGCAATTAGGTCATTCCACCTCATGGATCCATCATAGCAGAGCTTAAGCACGAAAAGGAGGAAAGAAAGTATGTGCAGGTTCCCTAAGGGTTTCTGCTTGCTGATGAGTAATGAAGTCAAACAGCCAATCATTTCTCCTCTAAACAGTTATTACACATCTGCTGGGTGCTTAACAAGTGCAAAAAGACACAACTCCTACCCACTAGTAGGGTCAGACTTAAAATACAGTTTAAATTTTTCTATATACCTTCTCAAAGTTTAAAATAGAAATGCAAAATAAACCTTTAAAACCTTCCATCCAGGGGCGCCTGGGTGGCTGAGTCAGTTAAGTGTCTGCCTTCAGCTCAGATTATGATCTCAGGGTCCTGGAATCAAGCCCCACACCGGGCTCTCTGCTCAGCAGCGAGTCGGCTTCTCCCTCTCCTTCTGTGACCTCTCTTGGTCTCACTGTCTCTCAAACAAATAAAATCTTAAAAACAAACAAACAAACAAAAACCTTCCATCCATGTGATTGCCCTGATCAGCTGATCAGAAGTAGCCTGTTCCCAAAGAGCTCTCTCCCAGCCACTGACCCATTAAAGATGCATTACAGAAAGTCATCTTGGGGATGCCTGGGTGGCTCAGTCGTTAAGCGTCTTTGGCTCAGGTCATGATCCCAGGGTCCTGGGATTGAGTCCCACATCGGGCTCCTTGCTCAGTGAGGAGCCTGCTTCTCCCTCTCCCTCTGCTCTCCCCCTGCTTGTGCTCTCTCTCTCTCTGACAAATAAATAAAAATCTTTAAAAAAAAAAAAGAAAGAAAGTCATCGTGACAGGATTACAATCCAGTGTTCTCTCCCTCTCTGTCTTCTCCAGGTCCTTAGCTCTGTCCCGGATCCCCAGAGTCCACTCTACTTGTTAGAAAGTGCTTTCCACCTCTTTTCATAGCCTTCGTAAACTTCAGTCTGGCTTTCTTCTGCGCATTGCTCAGATCACATTTTCCCTCCTCACATTTGATTTACCTGACTATGCACACAGAAATGGCAGTTTAAACCTTCGATATTAGTCCACGGTAAGCCTGTTTCTCTAAAAGACATGTCACCCTATTGTGTTGTAGCCAGCTTTCCCTTTCTGGAAGCCAGTCATTCTTGGAGAGCCCAGAACATGTCTCAGAAAGAGTTGGAACATCTTGATTCTTACCACGACCCCGTCATTTGCCAGCTGTGTGAGCCTAGTCGATCACATCCTCACTTCCTAATTTTTTTGCCATATCCATAAACGATCTGCCTGTATTTCGTATTTTTCTTTAAATGTAAATGAAATAAAATTTTAATAAACTAAAATTTAAATTCAAAACTTTGAATCAACATGTAATTGGAGATGTATCACTATCCATGAACTCTAAAAGTAAAGTTATAATTATTAAAATAATTTTATCTACGTATCTCCTAATACAATATCATGTATTACCACTGTGGTACATGTAACACTTTAAGAACCTCTCAGATGACTTAAGTCATCTCACCTTTATGATTGCAAAACACTCCCCTTGTACATTGAAAATCTTGGCAAATGCAGTGATGGTTTGAATGTCTTAAGTGGCAGTGAGCCTGCAGTAAACCTGGTTGTATTGCAGCTGATACTTAGCTTGTGGCACCTCACCCTGATGGATGCAGGAAGATCTTGCCACTCTACTAGGAGTCCAGTCCCTTTGCACAGGGATATACTCTGCACATCTAGGGACCCACTGTCTGGAGCTACCTGCTCTTCGCTTCTGTGTGGTCATGAGAATGCATTTCACAGAGTGCCCAGGTAGGGAGCGTAACTGATAAGGGCTCGAACTGCCGAGCTCTGAAATTCTCAGCAGAGTTTGTGTGAGGCCATGACTCAGCCAGGGACTGAGTGTGGCAGGGACATTAAGACAGACGCACCCCTGAAAAGACCCAGGATTTCTCTAAGGGTCAGTGTGGGCTCTGGGACTCCCTGATGGCTCTGCCCAACCTTTCTTCAACTGCATGACAGACGGCCATGCTTCCATGCAACACTCTGACCTCTTCTCCTCATGTGGGGTGCCTGTACAGCAGTCTGTGGCTCTCCCAAGCTGACCTGGGTTCCTTACTATCCTCTCATTTGGGTGTCTTCCTAATAAAATCCTTGCATCTTGAATTGTATGTGGATGTCTGCTTCTTGAAGAACCTGAATTTATACCCCTCCCCTCCTCCTTCTTGATTTGGGTAGGAGACCTTGCTCAGCTCTGAGTCACTTATTCTGTAACTGGTTTGTTAAATGAGATAGACTCTAGAGAAATCAAATTTATTCTTTCTCACCACTGCAGATCTGCAAAGCTGCCCCGCAGGCCCATTTTTCTCCCTCCTGCATATAATCTTGGATAGGTTTTATATCAGTTAGAATTAGGTTTTATTAGGAGAAATAGAAACCCTGAAAATGAGTGGCTTAAATAAGATAGAGGCTTATTTATATCTCATATAAAACAAGCTTTGGGGTGAAATGTCTAGAGCTGGTTTTACAGTTTCATGTTTCTCAGAGACTGGGTTCTTCCTACCTCACTGCTCCCCCCAAACCTAAAATGTGCCACCCTACCCCCATCTTCACAATCCAAAATGGCTGCTGGAGATCTGGCTACCATATACCCATCCCAAGGAACAGAATAAAGAAAAAAGAAAAGAAAGGAATGCTTATGGAGACTCACTATAACTATTATGCAACACTTCTGTTTGCAGTTTATTGTCCAGAAGGCTGTGTTAAGGAGGCTTTTAGGTAGGGTGCAATGTGCCTAGTTAACAATCTGAGTCTGTTAAAAGTAGGGAGAGGAAAATGGACAGGCAACTGGCAGTCTCCGCCACAGCTTCCACAGCTTTTCCAGTAATTCAGTTGTCCTCTAGTCACAGTCAGATAATAAAGGGCTTTGTCCATTATTATAAAACTCCAAACCCTCATCCAACTAAAGCCTCCCCCACTCATACATTGCCCATTAACTGGACTCCAATGGCTCTCCAGTGCTGCAGCTGGAGAAGGAAGAGAGATGGAGGACAGAAAGTCCCAACTTTACTAGCACAATTGTAATCTAGTATTGGGGTTCTCTGTGCTTAGCAGAATCCAAATGCTGAGTTGTACTCTTATGGGTGCTTTTGTGGGTTCTTCAGAGACAGCTCAGCCCTGGACTGTTTGCACCTACAGTTTCATTAACGAGGGTATGTTAAAGACTGCCATTCCCCCAGTATGGAATCCCAATTATTAACTGGACACATGGCCTCCAGTTCAAAACACAACATTTACCAGTTGACATTACTTTAACGATGAAACCACTATCAACAATTGGCTTCTGCTCAGACATATCAAGCACTTGGAAGTTATCACTCCCTTCCTCACAACAAGAAAAAAACTGAACTGAAAGTCAATAACTCTACTTAAATCCATCAGAGAATTGAGATCACAGGGCAAACCAATGCCCTGAAAACTAGA
The DNA here is from genome assembly GCF_002201575.2 of Neomonachus schauinslandi. NCBI lineage: Eukaryota > Metazoa > Chordata > Mammalia > Carnivora > Phocidae > Neomonachus > Neomonachus schauinslandi. The sequence continues at coordinate 189,606,878 of NC_058404.1, forward strand.
GAGGCACACAGGCAAATATAGAGAATCACAACTTACCAGGAGAGGAAATTGCTGGTGCCAGGAAAGGGTAGGAAAACTTAAACTGTAATTGATGAATTGTTGGAGGCTCTGTGTGGACTACTGTGAGAGTTAAAAATGCCTGGGGCCCAGCCTAAGGGAAGATCCCCATACTTTCATGTGTGACTGTCATGTTACCTCCAGGAGCCCAAGTTCTGATAGCGAAGATGAAGAGATTCCTTTTGTACTTCCAGCAGAGAAAGAGGAAAAAAGTAACCGCCTTGAAATACATCCAGAGCATTCTCTTCTTCATCTGCCCTTAAGGGAAACTACTTTATTAGAGCCTAATTCATGTGAGAGAAAGGAAATACCAAACTCCAATCCCCCCTTAACCTTCCTGTCTCACCTAAAAATAAAAAAAAAATAAAAGTAAAAAAAAAAATTAAAAAGCTGAGAAGCACTTGTGAAGATCACAGCCTATGACACACACTAAAAGACTGAGTGAATCATAAGAGTACAGAATGCTTTCCCCTTCTCCTCCCATACCTTACCATGACACAACAAGGCTCCTGGATAATAACAGAAGATTGTATCTGAAAGAACTCCAAGGCTAGGGCTGTATTTAGAAGTTCCTAGAGGAACCCAAAGACAACCCAGAAGACAAAAACAAGGACACTGGAAGAAACTGAAGCCTCGGACACCTATAGCTAGTACAAATAGTAAACAGGGCATAACTGCTAGTGAGATAAACATAAAACCCTACACTGAATGCCTATTTACTTCAGTTCCTATTACCCGATACACCATGTCTGGCTTTCAACAAAAAATGACAACACATGCTAAAAGGCAAGGAAAAAAAAAACACAATCTTAAGACACAAAGCAAGCAACAGAACCAGACTTAGATATGACAGGTATTTTAGATTTGTCAGACCAGGCAAAAATAACTCGCTTTATATCCTAAGGCTCTAATGGAAAAAGTGGACAACATGGAAGAACAGATGTAAGCTGTGGGGGGCATCTCTGAAAGATTCAAAAGGAAATGCTAGAAACACAGCTATGCAACAGAACTGAAGACTAATATTTACCAGCTTTCCTTTTTGGCTAGGTATAACTTTATGCCGGGATTCTGACTAATAGATGTAAGAAGAATTGATATGTGCATCTTTCTAGTCATGCTATGAAGAGGCATGTCCTCTGTAGGAGTCATTAGGATTGTTCACTTATAGTCCTTTGTAGGATTGTAATTCCTGACTCTTTGATGTTAGGTGTGGCCACGTGATCGGTTCTGGCCAACAGGTGAAGGGCACAGTCATTTAACTGCTGATGCCAGGCTATCCAGTTTACCCTTCTCCTGCCACAGGCCATAGTAATGCTCCTGATGATGCAGGTCCATCCTCTGGTGACCCTGAGTGAAAGGAACCTAAGGTAGAACTTCTAGTGACCCATGATAAACATATCACATGAACAAAAAATAAACCACTAATATTTCAAAATTATTATTACCAGGGCACAACCTAAGATATTCCAACTAACCCCTCTTCCCTTTCCCCTTTCCATCTTCTCTCCAGCTGAAATCCAGACATGCTAGTGAGCATGAGTGGATAATGTGAACAATATCCTAGTGACACGAGAAGAACAAAATGGAAGGAACCTAGGTCTCTGAAGAATTCTCAGAACAGATACTGAATACCAGCTCAAATTTCTCTGTGAAAGAGAAATAAACTTCCATTGTATTTAAAATGTTTTATTTTGTTATAGCTGAATCAATATCCTGGCTAATAAAGAAGGTCCATGCCTTCTCTGGCTGGATGCTTCCTCTTCAGTCTCAAAAAAATCCTAAAAGCCCCATTGTTAACATAACATTACACATTGTGAGGTTTTGTGTTTGACCAGGGCACTGATAAACAGATTTGGACACACCACTGCACTAATTGTTAGCTCTCAGGAAGTGTTAAATAAAAATGTCAAATGCTCATCCACATGTGTGTAGCGACAGGGAAAAGTGTGATCCCTACCCTACCCTGGCTTTTGTTTAAAATCCAATGTATTTAGAAATACGAGTTTAAACAGTGCAACCACTGAAATGACCAATATTACCAAGAAGGGGGAAGTTGAAGAGCTGGTGAGGGTAAAAAGCACAAAGGTACATGATGTAAAGTCTTTGTTGAACTAGTAAGTGTGTAATCAGATGTAATTACAATGCCTTAAATTAAGAAACAGCCCATTTCTCCAACTAAATCATTCTCCAAATAAAGTACATAAATAGTATATTTTCCCAAAGTGTTTGTGTAATTGTATCATTTATGATACCATCTGCAAGACTGAAAATTTTCAAGAACAGAAAGTATAAATCAAACTGAATTAAACAAAAAGAACGGACTGGTTCTTCTGATGGAAAAACTAGATAAGGCTTCAGATAAAGCTTGACCCAACAGCTAAAACAATGACCAGAAAGTAGTTTCTCTCTTTCCATTTTTCAGTCCACTTTCAGTTGTTGGCTTCAATCTCTAAGGTAACTCCCCCTATCACACCTCCCATCTCAAGATGGCTGCCACAGAACTACATGTTCCTTTGTTTATCTCCATCAAGACAGAGTATCCACCCAACCACTTAACAAATGTCTGGAGTTCCAGTTTGACTGAACTAGCTTAGGTCATACGTCCATCCCTGAGCAGCATAGGTAAGGGCTAAGCTACATACTTCATTTTGGGGGTGGTAGGTGGGGGAGTGAGGTCAGCATCGTCTGAAACATGGGGAAGAGACAGATATCTACAGGACAAACTGCTAGTTCCTTTTCTTCCCACAGGCAACTAGAACACATTTCTCTGCTTCTCTTGCAGCTAGGTGTGCTCATGTTACTGAGCTGTGGCCAATAGCATGAAGGCCTTGCCACGACAACCTTCCACATGTGATCCTCTATCTTTTCCCACCCGTCAACTAAAGAGAGAACTCTAAAAATTTAGAAGAGGGCAGAACCAAGAAGATGGAAGGAGCAGAGATCTCCAAATCAGTAAGTAGAAGCCACTTAACCAGGAACACCCACATTAGACTATGACGTGAGTGAGAAATACATTTTTTATAATGCTTAAGCATTGAAAATTTACCATTTATTTATTGCAACAGTCATCGTACTTAAGCTAATGTAATACTACAAAAAATACTGGAGTGGCATTTCCAAGAGTAGGGGAAATGGATGTTGGACAGCCCCAAATAAGCAACGTCCACTGCAACAATGGTTTTCAAAATTTGGGTTATCTTTAAATAAAATGGGAGCAATTATGCTGCCACAGACATCTCAGTCTACGTAGATTTTCTCTTCTAGAAGAGGAGCATTGTTATGACTTAGCCACAAACCAAATAAACAAAGCAGCAATTGCCTCTTGTACTATAATAAGCCTTTGCAAACATGCCCTGCATTTGCACATGGCTTCCTTAATAAATGGATGCTATTTGCTTGTATTCATGAACAGTCGTATCAAATAAGAGATGCAATTTAAATTTGCTCTGCATTTCAGGTAACCACTCTTCAATACAACTAGCATTTTCTAAAATAAAAAAAATGTATTTTTCTAAAATCTCTTCCTTTTCCATTTTAATGTGCAAGCACAAAGCAGGCAGAATAATGCAAAAACCAAGAGGCATAGAGAAGGCAATATAAGAAGCTGTGAATCAGTTCCAAAGCCAGTGAGAGAGGCAAAGGATAGTGACTGGTTGAAGCTCAAACCAATTACCTCCTATCTAAAATGGAATATACCAAGAGTGGATTGAGATTGGTACCAAAATCAAAGCACGAGCAAGTGTTTAAAAAAATTCAGGAATTAACATGCTAGGTGAGATAAGTATGTGCTCTATCTGGAGCTCTGTCCTCTTCAGCTGGATAAATTCTACTCATCTTGCAGGGCTGAGCTAAACTATCACAGCTTTGGGACAGATTCTGATGACAATTGCCTCCTTACCTCAATATAGTTATTCCTCCTCTTATAAAGACCTTAATAACCTTTACTCATCTGCCATAGCTCTTCTCATTATTATAATTATAGAGTTATCTGTGTAATTATGTAGGGTCCATCTTCCCATCTAGAGTGAAAGTTTTATGGGGGCAAAGACTATGCTGTCTTGTTCACTTGTATATTTCCAGGGCCTAGCACAGTGCTTGACACATAGGAGGGACCCATAATTCAAACGACTTTCTGCTGAGTGGTGGGGTTGGCATCAAGCTATTTTAAAGGGACCAAGTGCCTGAGTATGACATTTCCCTTTTAGCCAATTTTTAAAATTTTTTTTATTTAAATTCAATTAGCCGACATATAGTACATCATTACTTTCAGATGTAGTGTTCAACAATTTATCAGTTACATATAACACCCAGTGCCCATCACATCACATGCTCTACTTAATGCCCATCACCCAACTAACCCATTCCCCCACCTGTCTCCCCTCCAGCAACCCTCAGTTTGTTTCCTATACTTACGAGTCTCTCATGATTTTTCTCCCTCTCTGATGACTTCCCCTTCGGTTTTCCCTCCCTTCCCCGATGATCCTCTGCACTATTTCTTACATTCCACATATGAGTGAAACCATATGATAATTATCTCTCTCTGATTGACCTACTTCGCTCAGCATAATACCTTTCTGATAGCTGAGTGTATATATCACATCTTTATCCATTCATCTGTCGATGGACAGCTTGGCTCTTCCCACAGTTTGGCTATTGTGGACATTGCTGCTATGAACATCAGGGTACAGGTGCCCCTTCGGATCACTACATTTGTATTTTTGGGGTAAATGCGTAGTAGTACAATTGCTAGGTTGTAGGGTAGCTCTATTTTGAGAATAGAGAAACCTCCGTACCATTTTCCAGAGTGGCTGTACCAGCTTGCATTCCTACCAACAGTGTAAGAGGGTTCCCCTTTCTCCTCATCCTCTCAAACATTTGTTGTTTCCTGTCTTGTTAATATTAGCCATTCTGACTGTTGTGAGGTGATATCCCTTTGTGGTTTTGATTTGTATTTCCCTGATGGCAAGTGATGTGGAGCATTTTTTCATGTGTCTGTTGGCCATTTGTATGTCTTCTTTGGAGAAATGTCTGTTCATGTCTTCTGCCCATTTCTTGACTGGATTCTTTGTTTTTTGGGTATTGAGTTTGATAAGTTCTTTATAGATCTTAGATACTAGCCCTTTATCTGATATGTCACTTGCACATATCTTCTCCCGTTCTGTATTAAAAAAAACAAAAACAAAAACCTAACAACCAGTGGAACATTGTCTCTTAAATCATCTAAGAAATCATGTGCTTTTTAAAACACTTGCTAAGACTGTGGGAATTCTTCTCTGGACTCTTTTTCTTGGGGACAAATACTATCACATCATTATATATGGACTGCTATCTCTGGAATGATGAGAAGTAAGCAGGTATGGACCAATCCCCTATCCCACCACAGCCCTCCCCTCATTTCTTTCCCAGGAGAAGGACCATGGCCCAGCCCAAGAACTTCAGATCAATCTATTCAGTCATTCAAGCTTTGTTACTTCCCTGCTACATAATCCCCAAGTCTCTCTCTGAGAGAGCCCTGATTTTCTCATTTTTACAATGGCCCAAATGTATAACTCAAAGGCTGTAAAATGGAGTGAGATAATGTAGGTAAATGGCCTAACTCCGGGTCTGTGACATAGTACCAATGTTCTGTTATGTTTTCTTTCTTTCATGGCACTCCTTGTCCTAAAGTCCCCTCTGCCCTTCAATCTTATTGCAATCTCCAGACCTTTCTCCCACTTTCTCCTTCTTCAAATCCACTTCAAGTTTGCTCTCAGAACAGAAAGGATCTGACCACCTAATTCAGACAAAGACCTCAGTAATTGATTGGGTTTTCTTAAGCTGACGTTCACTGAGATTTCATATAATCTTATTTAATATTCACAACAACCCTATGAGATATGCACTACTTATTAATTACTCATTTTTTATGAGAACCCCAATACTCACAGAAGTTAAATTACCTGCCCAATAGAACATGGCTTGTAAACGGTGGGCCTTGAATTCAAAGCCGAGTTGGCCTGACTCCAAATCCACTCTCTCTACAGCACCATGTGACCTTTCCACTTTCTTAATCTCCTTGCTCCACCCAAATAGCAAAAGCTTTCATTGGACAGTGGCCTGGTTAGATGCCAAGTCTAGACCTAACCTGTGTTACCACATGTGGCTGGCATGAAACTATTAATTCACATGTCATCTTCAGTCAGGATATTGTAATAGACACCTCAGCAAATGGCTCTGACCTCAGCAACTGTCATCAGGAGGCATGTTTTGTGGTGATAGGCAGAAAACAGAGTGGAGAGGAGGGTGTCTGAATAATGAAATAATCTTCCAGTCATCAGTCAACCTGGAAAATATTCTTTATTCCCAACTGAAATCACAACCACTTTGGAAGGTGTATTTTAGGCAGAGGACATTTTAGATCATTTACAGACTTTGCGAAGAGTCACCATTTCTTAACTATCTTAACTTCATTGTATAGTAACAACTGGATATAGAAATAGATTAATGATGTACTATATGTTGACTAATTGAATTTAAATTAAAAAAAGAAATAGCTGGGGCGCCTGGGTGGTTTAGTTGGTTAAGCGACTGCCTTCAGCTCAGGTCATGATCTCAGGGTCCTGGGATTGAGCCCCGCATCAGGCTCCCTGCTCGGTGGGAAGCCTGCTTCTCCCTTTCCCACTCCCCCTGCTTGTGTTCCCTCTCTTGCTGTCTCTCTGTCAAATAAATAAATAAAATCTTAAAAAAAAAAAAGAAATAGCAATGACCATTGAAATGTGGTTGCTATACTCAGTATAATCAAATCAGAAAACCTAGAAGAATGCACATCCAAACATTCTTGATCAAGTGGCTGAGACCTGTCCACACTGAAAATATTAGCTCAGACACAAGATCCTAGGCCAGAGTGCCAAAAAGAGATGCAGAAGGGAACCAAATGAGTTGGGAGACCCAAAACCAAGGGCTCCAAAGAAGACCCTACCAAGACTCTACTACTATCTTCCTGGTTAAGAAGTTCTATAGAAAAAGAGTTTGGTAATTTTACACCATACTCTAAAGTCTCCCACATAAGATATATCTGTGCAATAGTGTGTGTGTGTGTGTGTGTGTGTGATTTTATGTTTACACTGAATATTAATAGCAGCACAAGTTCATTCCAATTTGGAACAATTTAGGCTCCATTCTCAAAAAAGAAAGTCCTTTAATTGCCTTTACAAAGTCTTAAGTTAGATAACCCTATTCAAATATTGTTAAAGGTAGTTCTACCAAATCCAGGTGACAGTTACCTTCCTGAGAATCACTCTCTTTGGGTTCATACATATGGCTCAAGTCATCTGCCTTCCTTAGAAAATAATGTCCGAACAGAGCCTGATCCAGTTTGAATGAACAAATGTTCCTCCATCAAAGGTCCTCACCAGCCCAGCCATTTTCCTGGCAGCCAACCTGCCTCTCATCCTGACTCAAGAAGCATTTTTCTAAGAATCCATTCTATTCCAGGCCTGTGTTAAGTACTGGAGATAGCTTCAAAGGACCCACAAGGAGAGATCAGACATGGACACAGAAGTTGCACTAAAATGGTGTGGCTCACAGGATAAAAGTTGGTGCAGGATACAGTGGCAACACCAAGAGAAAGAGGTTGATTCTACATGGGGGACAATGGCTCTCAAAACATTTTGAAAGATGGGAACATGAGCTAAATCTAGAGAGGAGTGTCATTCTCTCATTATAAGAGAGGGAGAGGGAGAGAGAGGGGGAGGGCGAGGAAGATTGAATCTTACTGCAGATTTTTTTTTTAAGATTTTTTTATTATTTTATTAGACAGGAAGAGAGTACAAGCAGGGGGAGCAGGCAGAGGGAGAGGGAGAAGCAGGCTCCCTGCTCAGCAGGGAGCCCGATGTGGGGCTCAATCCCAGGACCCCGGGATCATGACCTGAGCCGCAGGCAAACGCTTAACCGTCTGAGCCACCCAGGTGCCCCAGATTTTTTTTAAAGATTTTATTTATTTGTCAGAGAGAGAGAGAGAGCACAAGCGGGGCGGGGGGGGGAGCAGCAGAGGCAGAGGGAGAAGCAGGCTTCCCACTGAGCAGGGAGCCCGATGCGGGGCTCCATCCCAGGACTCTGGGATCATGACCTGAGCTGAAAGCAGATGCTTAACCGACTGAGCCAGTCATGCACCCCTTATTGCAGATTTTTTAAAAACATTTTATTTGAGAGAGAGCACATGCAAGAGAGTGCATGAGAGGGGGAAAGAGGCAGAGGGAGAGGGAGAAGCAGACTCCCGGCCAAACAGGGAGCCCACGCAGGGCTTGATCCCAGGACCCTGAGGTCATGACGTGAGACAAGACAGACACTTAACCAACTGAGACACCCAGGCATCCCTTACTGCAGATTTTTTAACACTAAGATGCACATCAGTACTAACCTAGTACCAAAATTTGGGGGCCCACATACAGAGCTCTGTAGTAGCTCAGTTCCCTGAAAACACACATTCAGGAGCCCTTTTGTCTATTAGGTGTGAAACTGTAACCCACTGCTGATTTCTGAAGAAGATGACTAGACAGAACCTCTCCTAATTACAAATAGGAAACCTGAAGTAAGTCTGGCACCAGAAATTGGCAACAGATATGGCAGGGGTGGCAAAGAAGTGGACAAGTCCTATGAGGCTGGCAAAGGCATTAGGGAAAAACAGTAACAGTATTAGCCGAAGTTAGTTAAAAGCCTACCGTGTGTTATCAGTACCTTCTATATTTTACATGCATCAACTAATCCTCAATCCCATGTAACGGAATTATCCTGATTTCATTGGTGAGGAAGCCAACGCAGAGAGATGTTAAGCAACTTGCCCAAGGTCACAGAGCTAACAAGTAGGTGATCTAAACAGGAGGAAAACCCAGGCAGTCTGAGTGCAAAGTCCATACTGAGAATCTCTTTGCTAGATGGCCTCAAAACCATCTAACCAGTGTTATCTAATCAGTTTGGGAGGAGCCAAAGTCCAGGAGGATGACTAGCGAACTCTGATCTTGGAACACAAGTCCCTAGGTCTATGCCGAGTACTAGCCTCCCTGAAGGGCCAGCAGTCACAGGGTGCTGCTGATGTAAAGGCAGAGACGGCAACACATTTCCCCAGAGTTAAGTGTGCTTTCTCTGAAGCCTAAAATCAGTGAAGACAATAGTTTCCCTGAAATTAATACAACAGCAGTTCCTTTCACCTAACCAATTTAAAAAAATTGCATAGAACCTTCTAGAAATAGCACCCTCCCAATTATCACTTTCATAATTTGCAGGGCCCAGGATTTTCCATTTCATGTCTGTTCTGTGTATTTAAACTCATGATCTTCATATTAATTCTTCCAAAATGACATTTTATCATGGAGAGTATATCCATTTAACTTCCCTGTATCAATATTAACAGTGGCATTTGCGTGTTTATTAGGTAAAAATTGGGTCCTGACAATCATGTAGTCAATTCCAGAGCCCATGAGCTCATTCATCAGGACTCTTCAATTGCTTTTTTAATTTCTTCTGTTGACACTGACCCTGTGTGAGGTTATTTATAAAAATCTTTATGAATATAATTTATGGCTTAATTTTAACAAGTATTAGATAGATGTTATCACTGAGTCCATGACCTGAGGTAGTGAAGATTCCTATCACATAGCATCAAGATTCATTTAAATTTCTCATTTTGTGACTCCTTTTCTATTTTCCCAGCAGCACTAAGGGTCAAATATAAATGAAATCAGATAAATAAATAAAATCTTTAAAAAAAAAAAAGAAAAGAGAAGTATCTTTCACATTAACTGTTCTTTATTGATTCCTTGGAGCAGAAATGCAGATATTTCTAAAGCAATTGGAGTGTTGGAAAAATAAACCACCTAAAGGAGGACAAAGAATATTTTTATGTGTACCTATCACAATTATACTATAAAAGGTGTTTTTCCAATGTACATAATAAATATGTTCTACATTACAGTATTCCTAAGTTTATAGTTTTAGATGAAAAAACAGAAACTTAATTTTTTAAACTGGAGAAGTCTTAAAAATATGCTCATTCAAATATTTCAAACTGACCATCCATAGGATAAATAATGTTTGGCCTATCCAGGGTTTTAAAAATAGGAAAATGTCACAAAAATCCTTGATTCCTAACTTCTTTTGAAAAGTCAAAAGATCTGGCAACACTGTGCCCCTCCTCCCCATGGTGGTAAACGTCCCTCCTGGAGATGGTCTGTGCCCTCTCCTGTTGTCACAAGGCCCTGCCTCATTTCTGCCTTAAACCTCCAATTTTCACTCTCCCCTATTACTTGCCTGGTCCCTAGAGGTTTTGGAATTGTCACACCCTGTTCTTGTTCAACTACCTCATTTTACAGAGAAGCAAACTGAGAACCACAGAGATTAAATAACATGTCCTCACAAGGAAAAGGTGTCAGTCTGGGTCCCGATCTGCTAACCCACACCACAGTTTCCCTTCGCCCTTAACGAGATCTATTGGACATATGGATACATACCATTTAACACCTCATTGAGTGTAATAAATAGGTAAATATTATTGTGCCTCTGCTCTTGCCAAAGACAATTGTAATAATGATGACTATTTACTGATCCTAATGGAATGCTTTACCACCTACAGATCTGTCATCAGAAGGAAATACGAGCTGTGAGGATTGCCCAGAATGATAAGATGTGATGCCATATTGCATTGATTTCTGTCTGATGCCTGCAGTAGTGACTCCGCAGTCCTCTAAACTAAAGTACTGCGGAGCACAGGAGACCTAACAGGGTCTTAGAAAAAGGCTGATGATAAAAAGACTAAAAAACATCGCCTGTGGTAGGTAAGCACCCAAGATGGCCCAGTGATCCACATCTCTTGGTATCATGCCCTTAAGTAATTCTCTTCCCCTTGAGTGAGGGTTGGACTTAATGAATTACTTCTAATGAACAGACTGCGGCAGAAGTAATAGTATGTCACTTCCAAAGATGAGTCTACAAAATACTATGACTTCTGTCTTAGGGCTCTCACTCGCTTGCTCTTAGATGGCTTGCTGTGTGAAACATCAACTGTCACGCTGTGAAACAATCTTGTGAAGGAGAGCCATATAGCGAAAGACTGGGGCTTGCCAACAACTACACAAGTGAGCTGGAAGCAGAGCCCTCTCATAGTCCACATTCTAGATGAGACCGCAACCCCACTCAATAGCTTGACTGCAACCTCACGAGAAATACTGAATCAGAAACATCCAAATAAGCCCTTCCCAGATTTCTGACCCACAGACACTATGAAAGAATAGTTGCTGTTCCAAGATGTTAAGTTTTAGGGTAATTTGTTACACAGCATAATCAAATAATACAGACTCATTAACCATAAATAAAGGTCAAACATCCCTGAGTTCCCCATGTGTGTTGCGCCACTTAAATTCTTACTACATATTGAAAATAACATATATGTGTGTGTCTGTGTGTATATACAAAACACATGTATATATATACACATATACATATGTATACATAAATATACTTATATATTTATATTAATATACACAGATATATTATAAACGTGTGTGTGTATACACATGTGTATATATACACATGTGTATACATTTACATAATATATTTATATTAATATATAAATACAAATTTATATTATATAAATTCAAGATTTTTGAATCACATACTGATTAAAAACACAGGCATGAGTAAAGTAGAACATGTTCAAAGCCTGCATCTGTCATTTACTAGCTCAATGACCTTGGAAAGATATTCAGCTTTGATTTCCTCAACTGAAAAATGAGGTTAGCATTCTCATTGCATCTTATAAATAATTCTACTTTTATACTTAATCAGACTTTATTGTAGTTATTGGTGCAGTCCACTCTGAGGTCAGACCAGTTCCAGTGGGCTCAAACTAAATACCAGCAAAAAGGTCATCCATGCATTCTAGAACACCTAGGCTTCATGGCAGGCTCTACTAGCTCACCCTAGACTAGACTCACCTTCCCCAGGAAGCTTGCCCAAAGGCACCACCTCAATGCCTCTGGGCATCAAGTCATGGTGGGGGCTCCAAGAGTCAGGTGGCCAAGAACACAAATACTCTCTTATTATTTTCCCATGCATTCCATTTCCATAGCTTCCACCAACACTCTAGTGTTCTCCAACACTCTAGTAGGAGCCCATGAAGTTATTTTTACAGCCAGAGTAGCTGACAAAGCAAATGAATTTTGTGTAACCTTCATTCTTAGACTTCCTACAAAGAAATTACTATTGATTATTAGTGATCAAACAATAAAAGTTAAATATTAAAATTTAATTGATAAACTTGAATTGATCAGTCACTTACTTTTGAGTTTTATCTTATGTACTTCTCGTTTTCCCTCCATAACCCACATAAGTTATTATTAAGTCCATGTTAACAAATACGGAAATTAAAGGTAACTAAGATTCAGTTACTTGATTCCCATGGGAATGAGGAGACAGATCTGCTTGATGGCATGCTTTAGCATGCCAAACGTGTTTATTTTGCTACAATCTTCTTCAAAAAAATTTTTTTGCTCTTTGCTATTTCTTTTAGTTACAAAATCTAGACTTTTTTTTTCAATGTTTATGAGCATCAGATCAATCCATCCATGAAATGGTGCTTGTAGATACTTAACTTGTAAAGATGATATGCGATATGTATCCAAATACCATACTCTTCAGGGGATACTGACTAGATGAATCTTTGATCATGTGACTTTTATACTGTTCAAGATGAGTAGAGAACTGTCTGAATAAACAACGTATTTTTAGCCAAAGTTCAAGGTTTTTAAACCATCATCACACAGATCATTACTCTTCTCTGCATTTTCATAATTAATATCTTTGTCTTACTCCATAAAGGAGAAAGAAATTTTCACAGAGCAGCTTGCTCAGGATTATTTATAGATGTAAAAATTTGCCCATCCAAGGTCGGTAACAGCTCTATCCAAGAGTCCTGAGCATTTGTGGGGGTGGCTGCAGCTGTTTTTCTGTCAACAAACCCAAAAAAGTATGCTTGAGCAATTAATTATTCATAATTTGATTAAAATTATTTAGAACTTATTTAAAGTTGCTCCTTTATTTAACAAACCCTGATTGGACATGCTTCTGTGCCAGGCACCACATTAAGCACAAAAATAAATGAGACACCACACATACCCTCAAGTGGATTATAATCTAGTAGCAGAGACATACGTTTGAAGAAAGAATAATAATAAAATTTATGAAGAAAAGGTTCAGCCCTTCAATGTACTGGAGGAGCAATGGTTACTCAAAGCAGGAAGGAAATTCTGCTGGCAGAGACAGTGAGATAAATCTAGGAGGAGAGAGAGTTTGAGTTAAGGCTTGAATGATGAGCAGGAAAATACTGATGGGTAGAGAAATGAAGAGGCTGATAGACCTCCACACAAAGGCAAGAAGGTGTGGAAGACAAAGAGGTGTCTGAATAGCTTCAAGAATATAGAGCTTCGGGTATATGAAGATTACAGTGGGAGGTGAGGATGGAATGGAAAGATGACCCCAGATCAGGGAAAACATCCAGACATGAAGAAACAAAAGTATAAGCTAGGGCACTAGTGATTAAAATGAAAAGGAGATCAACAGATTCAAGAATGACAGCCAACTTAGAAAAGAATTATTATAATGAGAAAACTGATTGTATACATGTAGTTTATATTTGGGGGCTTTTGTTTTTGTTGAAGCAAAAAAGGTGAAAAACAGAAGAAATGATATGAAAATAATGAGATGATCAAAAATAATGAGGGATATAGCAAAAAGAGGGGTTAATCTTAAAAGACATAAAAAGGATAGTTGAAAAGTATTCTATTTGAGGAGTCAGTGGGACATGCAGGGTTTGGACAGTGGAAAACTTAAAGGCCAATGAAGGAATGAAGGGGAAGTAATTAAGAGAATTACTTTAAAAACCAAGTGCCAGACAGTATAATAGAAGATCTAATGCAGATATATCCAAGTCTTCAGGAGACTTAGCATTGAGCTCAGTCTTGAAAATTCATTGTTCCAGGGCGCCTGGGTGGCTCAGTCGTTAAGCGTCTGCCTTCGGCTCAGGTCATGATCCCAGGATCTTGGGATCGAGCCCCGCATAGGGCTCCCTGCTCAGCGGGAAGCCTGCTTCTTCCTCTCCCACTCCCCCTGCTTGTGTTCCCTCTCTTGCTGTGTGTCTCTCTGTCAAATAAATAAATAAAATCTTTAACAAAAAAAAAGAAAAAGAAAAAGAAAATTCATTGTTCCTACATACTACAACAGGACTCAATGCTTTTTCTTCAAAGGCCAGATAGTATTTAAGCTTGCATTGATCTCTGTTGCAACTATTCAGTTTGCCACTGTAATGCAACAGCAGACAGACATTATGCAAACAAATGGGCAGGGCCATGTTCCAATAAAACTTTATTTAAAAACACAGGTGTCCTGGGGCACCCGGGTAGCTCAGTCAGTTAAGTGTCTGCCTTCAGCTCAGGTCACGATCCCAGAGTCCCAGGATGGAGCCCCGCATCAGGCTCCCTGCTCAGCGGGGAGTCTGCTTCTCCCTCTGCCCCTCCCCCTCCCCCTGCTTGTGCTCGCTCTTGCTCTCCCTCTCAAATAAATAAAATCTTTAAAATAAATAAATAAATAAAAACACAGGTGTCCAACCTGTAAGCAGTCATTTGCCAACCCCTGCTACAGAATGTTCTATGATGCCATTTTATTCAATACCAATTTACTGAACACCTCATTTTTACTAATGTAAACCATAGAAAAAAAGAATAGCTACCACTTACAGGGTGCTTATTATGTGTCAGACACTTTGCTAAACAATTTTAATATATATACTATTATACCTCACTTGACACAAGATTATGAGTAGATATTACTATCTCCTTTTATAGGTGAAGAAGTTGAAGACAACAGAGATTAATTTGTCCAAGATCACTGGTAAATGGTCTAACTAGAGTTTCAAAGGCAAGATAGAACATCCCCTTTGGGCAGTACACCAGAATAGATATTGTGGAAAAATCCTTCCCACTGAAAACTATCACTGCTAGATGAATTACAACAAATATGGTTTAAAAGGCCATTTCTGATCTCAAAAGAAAGCCAGGGAATTCTCTCCAAAGACCAAAAAATTTGGCCCTATACTGTAAAATGGGTAAATAAATGCAAAAGTTGGGACTTCCTGCTGGCAAATGATAATGGTGGGAACCTAGAAAAATTAGGACTGATGGTTACACAAGGGACCTTGGGCCCATAAATAAACCTAAGACTCTTGCCAAAAGAAAGACCTATGTTGTGTGCAAGGGCTCCATCCCCAGTCAAAGGTCAAATTCAGAAAATAAAATATCCATCTCCTGCCAAAGAGAGAGGGGAAAAAAATCCGTCTCTCTCTATTATAGCTTCAGGTGGACCTTTTTAATTATGATGAAATGTTCCTTTTATCCTTGACAATACCCTGGGGTTGAAATCTTTGTCTGGTATTAATACAGCCACACTCGTTTTCTTAGGCTTATATTTGTCATGCTCTACCTTTTTTAACCTTCTAACATTCAATTCTGTT
Organism: Neomonachus schauinslandi; assembly: GCF_002201575.2. Classification (NCBI taxonomy): domain Eukaryota; kingdom Metazoa; phylum Chordata; class Mammalia; order Carnivora; family Phocidae; genus Neomonachus; species Neomonachus schauinslandi. The sequence continues at coordinate 189,622,470 of NC_058404.1, forward strand.
TGTGTATTTATAAACTGACAGAAGTGATGACCATAAAACAAATGGATATAATCCCAAGAAAGAGATGAAATTAAAAATCTAATTAGTGTTCTCAAAGAAATTAAAGAAATCTAAAAAAAATTAAAACATATTACTATGAAAAAAGGGGCTATTTGAAAAATAGAAAGATATACTGAATAATCTAAAAGACAATTAATCTACCAGCATATACTGCAAAATGACAAAAATATATATAATCTAAAAATAAAAATCCACTGTGTGGATTTTTTCCACACAGTGAACAACCCTAAGTCCCAGTGGTTTACAGCAAACATGTATTTCTTCTTATGTTAGATGAAGGATGCAGGGTGGCTACGAAAGTGTTTGGTTCAGGAGAGCTTTGCCCAGATTCAAGTTTCTAGAAAATGGAAGAGAAAAAATTAGAGTCATAGGAAATCAATTCAGGAGACTTAATGTCAGACTAAGACAACTTCAAGAAAATAAGGACAGGAAAAAATATGGAGGAAATAACAAATACCTGTTTTAAAAAAAGAAATTTTGTAGAGCTAAAGAAAGAGAAATTTCTAAGTTGAAATGGCCCACTTGATATCCAGCAAAATAAATGACCAGTCACCTGATCAAAATCACCTCCTTCAGATCAAAACCTTTAAAACTCCAGAACACTGCAGATGGAGAGAAATATGCTAAAAGTTATCTCAAAGAAAAAAATCACCTATGAAGAATGAGAATTCAACTGGAACCAGGTTGATCAACAACACTGAGTACTCAAAGACAAAAGAACTCCTTCAAAGTTATGAAGAAAAGTAATTTCAACCTAGAATTCTAAGACAGGTCAAACTATCAATAAAGGATAAGGACAAAAATAAGATATTTCAGTTGAAGAAAAAGCCCCTACAATTAACTATTTTAATTGTATGGGTGGATATAAGGTAAATATATTAATGAGTGCCAATAAGTGAAAACAGAAACAAAAGTATTCCATTCACTCTAAAATTCATAGGAATATGCTTAATAAGAAAGACACAGAATCTGTATAAGGAAATAATAAAATACTACTGAAGTACTTAAAACAAGATCTGAATATATTTTAAACACCATCACTTCTGGATGAGAAGAATAAATATAAATCATAAAGTATCTTAAAATTAATATATAAATGTAATGCAATTAACACTGAGAGAAGATTAACCCAACCAACTATTGGAACATATCATAAAGCCACTGTAATTACATCAGGATGACATTGGCACAGGAAGAGAGAATAAGGATATATGCAAAAATTTAATATACGACAAATATAGTTGTTTAATTCAATGGAGATAAGGTAGCTTGTCTAACAAATTAAACTGGAAAAACTGGCTAAAATGATATACAAAAATATTTTAAGAATATCTATGAAACTACACAATCAAGTTAAAAACAAGAGAAGACTTTTAATCACAATTGAACAGCCAGAAGATATTTTTAAAGGAAAAAAAAGACATGGGTATTTGTCTATATAAAGGTGTTTTAAAAATCTGTGTATGGGGGCACCTGGGTGGCTCAGTTGGTTAAGCGACTGCCTTCAGCTCAGGTCATGATCCTGGAGTCCCTGGATCGAGTCCCGCATCGGGCTCCCTGCTCGGCAGGGAGTCTGCTTCTCCCTCTGACCCTCCCCACTCTCATGTGCTCGCTCTCTCTCATTCTCTCTCTGTCAAATAAATAAATAAAATCTTAAAAAAAAAAAATCTGTGTATGGCAAAAGATATGATAAACATCCATTTGACAAATGATTGGGAAATTTTCTCATGCAGAGGTAATATTTATCATATACAAAGAACACATAAACTGGGGCGCCTGGGTGGCTCAGTCGTTAAGCGTCTGCCTTCGGCTCAGGTCCTGGTCCCAGGGTCCTGGGATCAAGCCTCGCATCGGGCTCCCTGCTTGGCCAGGAGCCTGCTTCTCCCTCTCCCACTCCCCCTGCTTGTGTTCCCTCTCTAGCTGTCTCTCTCTCTCTCTGTCAAATAAATAAATAAAATCTTTAAAAAAAAAAAAAAAACTCATAAACTGACAAGAAAAAGAAAATTCCAGTACAAAAACAGGCAAAGGGCCTGAATTGAGATTTCATTGAAAAGTAAATCCAGGGGCGCCTGGGTGGCTCAGTTGGTTAAGCGACTGCCTTCGGCTCAGGTCATGATCCTGGAGTCCCGGGATCGAGTCCCGCATCGGGCTCCCTGCTCGGCAGGGAGCCTGCTTCTCCCTCTGGCCCTCCCCCCTCTCATGTGCTCTCTGTCTCTCTCATTCTCTCTGTCTCAAATAAATAAATAAAATCTTTAAAAAAAAAAAAAAAAAGAAAAGTAAATCCAAATGGCAAAAAAATATTATAAAAATACTCAAATTTTCTAATATCCAGGAAAATGTAGATTAAATACATTTTATACCCTCATCGAACTAACAAAAATTAAAAACTGCTACAATACTTATTTTCAGTGACAATGTGAGGGAACTCAAACTTTGTTACATTGCTGCTGTTACAGGAAATGTTACCATTTTTTGGAAAGCAAATTGATAACATCTGGTAAAATTAAAAATTTACATATCCTATGCCCAGAAACGCCACTCCTGGAATGGTCTTAGAACCACAAATGGATAACGATATGTGTAGGAGGATGTTTCCTGTAGTTTTGTTTGTAGTGACAAAAATAGAAATCGAACACCATTAATAAGGGAGTAACTGAATAAGCTATGATGCATTTATCTCATGGAATAGCATGCAGCAATCAAAAAGAATGAAAGAGAACTATCCTAACTGATTTGGAGAAGTTTTATAAACTAGTATAGAGATGATACTGGTGTGCCTGGAGTGAACTGCGACTAGAGAAATGAGGCTGGAGAAACAGGTTCCAATGGGACAACAAGGCTTCCCCATGCCCAGCTAATGAGTTGGAAGACTCTCTGAATCACATAAAAAGAATAGTAACAATCAAAAGTAAGCTTTACAAAAATCTATGCTATCCCAATTAAAATAAGGCAACCTTGATTTCCCTCTCTACCTTCCCATTCATTCTTTTTGCCTTCTTCACTTCTTTTCTATATTTTTCTAAGAAGAGGATCCTACCATAGAAAAATAAACACATAAGAGATGAGGGGGTGTCACAGCTAAGTGATTATTGTACTGAGATCCCTAAAATAAATGTGACCAAATCAGGCATGTATGCTCTAGAAGAAACTGTTTTCTAAATACGCTACACTGTTCTTTTGGTAATTTGATTGTGGTGACAGGTCAGTCAGGCTATAATTGGTTTTAATTAGCCTCCCTACCGCTGCAATATTCTTTACCTACATGCGAACTGTCAAAAAGCAGGAAGAAGGGAGAGTGAGGGAGGGGAGTGAGGGAGGGAGGGAGGTTGGTTCATTTTCCACCTTTTTTGAAATGCCAGAGAGATTGTTTTCAACCTGTCTTACAAGCAAATGCCCCACTTTCCAGTATAAATGAGGGGAAATATGTCACCATGACAGCTCTTAGAAAGAAATGGCTGATCCTTTTAGCAGCAGACAATGAACTCAATTCTGTCTTTTGTAGAACAATGTGTGGTTTCCAGGGTCCAGGAAGGAGAAAAATCTCTATATCCCCTCCCCAGTTTCTCCTAGCAAAATATTATTTGAAGGAGTTGTCAGAAACTAAGGGAAGTTCGCACAAATCAAGTAAAACACATTTAAAGATGCACATGTTTTGTATTACTAGGCATAAAGGGACTGTGTCCATATATGCTGTCATGTATTTCACACAACAGGAGTGGTAGGACAATTTCTGACTGACTTTAAAATAGTCCTGTACATATTTAAATTTTATCAAAAACGTAATATTTTTTTTAAATTTGAGACTATTCAATCATACCAAGTCATTTCAGGAACTTCTGCCTTGGAGAAACCACTGTTGCTCCCAGGAGAGTCTGAATCAGAAGTTGCCTAGGAAGCTGACCTCTAAGGTCCTTTCAATCACTGAGATTCAAGGATATTACATTTTTTTAAATGATGACAGGGATCAATCAAGATCATCCTGGGACCAGCTTACTGCAGGCTATACAGCTCTATCTTCCTTTCTCCCACACAACTATCCAGCGCATGGTCATAGCTCGCTCAGCCCAACTACAGATGGCAAGCAAATACACACATGGCCACTCGAATCTCTCACTCCCCCTTAGCTTCTAGTAAAGACAAGACAGACAACAGTTGTGAATGCATGGAGTTGGCAGCCACTGCTATTCCCTCACCCCTGCCCCTCGTCCTGAGAACCCCTGACTGAATGGACTGGTACAGCCAGACCCTCATCCTTAACATAACTAGTGGCCTTCAGGGACAAGAGAGATGTCAACTTCATTTAGTCCAGTGAGCCTTTGGATACTAAACATAAAACTTAACACTTATGAACTTCCCAAGGGTATTGAGTTGAGGTAGCCTGTTTCACCTTTGGCAAAATTAATTATCTCAGTGGTCTTCCTTTACGTGCAGTGGAACTCTGCCACTCTATTCAATACTTACTGCGAAACTTCCAACAAACCCATTCAACACAAAGCCTCTCAATCCTTTGACCTCCTCAACTACTTCCATTAATTCCACTTCTACCCCTTGGGGTAACAGAGAGTCAGACTAATCCTTCTTTCACAGGATAGCCTTTGTATAATATTATGTATCTTCCCCAGTACCTCCACAAATACATACAAATTGTCTCCTCTCAGCAAACATCCCAGTTCCTTGAAAAGTCCTCTTTATCAATGGCTTTAAATTGCTTCATCATCCTTGAGACTCTCCTGTGAATATTCTCAAGATCATCCATGTTATTGTTCACCTGTGGCATCCAAAACTGAGGATACTACTACAAAAGTGGACGGAGCAGCTCAGGGTGGAGTAGAAACATCGTGTTCATTTTCAGTGTTATGTCTCCAATACTGCTACCAAAGGTCACTTTAGCTTTGTAGAAACTATGTAACATTGCAGGGTTTGTGTTTTGTATGTACTGGGAAATTAGAGCTCCTTGACCCTACACTGTGCAGCTAAATTTAGGAACCTAAATGCATGACCCTATATTTATCTCGATTCTATGTAATCTTCCTAGATGTGGCCTGTCTTAGATTCCTCTGAATCTAACCCCTCCAGATCATATTCACAACCAAGAATCCCTTCTACAAACTACCATCCAGGTTAGCTAGTCAATCTTAAAGCTGAATTCACAGCTCTTCACAAATTACCTATTGCTGCAGACATTTTGAGTAGACGACTTTGCTTTTCAGTGCATTCCTCCTCCCCTGTTCCTTGTCTCAGTGAATGGCATCACCACATATCTCTTCAGTTTTCCAAGTTAACAATCTAGGAGAAATCTTTGGCTCCCTGTCTCCCTACAACCTGTTAGTCCAAGTCCTATTGAAGCTACCTCCTAAAGATCACTAAGATCTATCAATTTGGCCTTATTCTCATTGCTGCTCCCCTTTACAGACCAAAGTCTTCCCATTGCCAAATACTGAACCAGCCACTCTCTCCCTTTCTCCCACGTGCCCACTACAGTTCCAATCTCATCATTTGTCTCCCCTGTGTAAAATCTTTTCATGGCCCCTTACCCACCTAAATCACTACAGTGCTCATCAGCCCTTGATTTCTTCTCCAACCTCAATCATCACCATTTGTACACCTCAGAATTCTGCATTCTTCCCAGCTTTTACCTCAGGAATGTATGACTGAACTGTCTCTGCTACCTTGAAAATTCTCTGCCCCCACCTCTTCAGACAAACATCAGAGCTCCCCTTGAGTCTTTTTCTGTAAGAAGCTTCCACTGACTGCACTCTCAAGAAAGGTACAGATGCCCTCCCCACAAGCTCCACCAGCAGATCTGCCTCATGCTATGATAACTGTTTATATTCCCTCCAACTTCTTGTCTCCACAACCACATCTGCTACAACTATAGTTCACCTTCTTCACTCTTAGAAGGACACTTGTGACTGCACTGGGAGCACCTGGATAATTCAGAATAATCTCTCCATCTCACCATCTTTAGTCACATCTGTAAAGTCCTTTTTACCATGTAAGATAACATATTCACAGCTTCTGGAGTTTAGGACATGGACATATTTGGGGGTGGGGGGGAGAGGTCATCATTCAGCCTACCACATAAGGTGAGAGTGAACAAGTAGAGGGGGAAGAGCATTCCAGGCTAAAGGAAGAGAATGTGCAAAGGCTCTGATATGAGAAGGAGCACAGTGCACTGAGCTCCTGAAAGAAGGCAATGTGGGTAGCACTCAGACAGGAAAAGAGAGATGTGAGATGAGAAGGGAGATGTAAAAATGGGCAGATGGCATAGACGCATGTTAGTCATGTTGAGAATATTGACTCCAGTTCTAACAGCAATGGGAACCCACTGGAGGCCATTAAGCATTGAGAGTGATATCATCAGATTCATATATATATATCTGTTTGTTTGTTTAGGTAGGAAAATATATTTATACCCACTGAAGAATTTATACTCTCAGAAAATGCTTAAATGTGAAATGTAAAACTCCACTTACCTTACAAAAGTTATATCTATAATTATGCATATGACTTATATGTAATTTTATACATACATTTACATGGAATTTTTCATTCTCCATCTATAGAGGACAAAGTGCCCACCAATCCAGGACATAATTTAGTGAACTGATTTAACACAAAGGCTCTAACATCAGACCAATCTGTGTTTGAGATCTAGCTGGGCCACCTGTTTGCATGATATCATTGTAAAATGGGGGAAATGATTTATATATTTTTAGAAGCACTCTGACTTTAGTGTGAAGAATGGACTGGAGGTGCCAAGGATGGGAGTAGAGAGAAATTTTATTACATTCCTGGAAAACATCTTAGAACGCACTTTCGTGATTCTCAGCATCTCATGTGACCTGCAATATTATCATCAATAACACCACTATTTGATACCCAAATTTCCTGATATTTGCCTTGCACAAATCCTTTCTCAATATTCACCAGCACTCTGCTGTAGAAAGTACTAAGCTTTTAGGCAGATGAGAAGATTAAGGCTCAAAATGTTAACTGTCTTGCCCAAGTGGTTCATCCAAACAGAAGCTGAGCCAGTACTGGACCCAAGACTCCTGACTCCCAGTCCAATGCCTCTGTACTTTTTGATTAGCATCTTTTCCCCCTAAAAACAAACATTTTAACAAGCCCAATATGTTTTCATTATGACTTTATAAACTGGTCTCTCTTGTCTATTTTCTAGCCATGAAAGCAGATAATAGTGCATTAGTGACTTGATCTGGTGATAAGAGTTGACCATCACCACTTTCACTGTATCACTTTAGGACATTTCTCAACAACATGGGTCAACTTATGTCCCACACTCATCGGATGAAGGGAGAAAAGAAATTCCTCAGAGTTGGTGTTTCATTTACAGTTTGGAAAATGGTAACAGCTCTCTGCTTATAAGTTAGACAGTTTGGAAAACAATTAGTCTCTGAGCTTTTTGCCTTGTCTTTCCCCCAGCAGGCTCCTTGTTGCTCTCTGCTCAGCATAACAGACCATTAAACATGTTGGGTCTAATGTAATGACTCATGTAGCATGTTTGCTCCTTCCCATCACATTAATCACCAGTTTCTGTAATATCCTGTTTGTTAAAACCAAGCAATAACACAAATCCTCATAACAGAAACCCTCAATTAAAGGGAATTTGCTTCCCCTGCACCTCAGCACAAAGAGAAAGAATAAGATGACAGTAAAACAAGTTAATGGACATTTTAAAGAAACATTTTAAATAAACACTTCCACTTGCTGGCATGAGGCCAGGACACAGTGAATTGGGTGAGAAAACCAGGAAAGACAAAAATCCCAAATCCTGAGTTTGCCATTAAAGATGTAACCAGTTTCCTACCTATCACATTCACGAATTCATTAAATCCCTCAAGCTGAGTCAGGAGACAGTCCCAGGTGTCAAGGAGCTCCCATTCTAGTAGTGGGGAAAAAGCACCACACTAGCCAGGGCACTGATTACAAAACAGGCTAATTTCTACCCACACTGACCTAAACAACAAAAGAAATGGTTATGTCTTTGGAAAACCCAGTTGTTTCAGGTACTTCTGGATTCAGATATTCAAATATCCAACAGAGTTCTGTCTCTCTTCATCAAAAATTCTGCTTTCTCCCATTTTGGTTTCTGTTAACTCAGTTCTACACTTTTGGTGACAAAATCACCTCTAGCCATGCCAGGCTTAGTGTCTACTGGTTTGGACAAAGCAGTGGAAAGGGAGAGTGTCTTTTCCAATAGTGCCAGCAAAAGTTCTGGGCTTGAACCATCAGACTGCATCTTCTTCTGAAGCAATCACTGTAGTCAAGGAGACAGCACTGCCAACGGGCCAGTTATCCCCTGCTCCTTGCCAAGCAGGGAGGGTGGTCGGCACCCTTTAAACCTAACATGAACCAAAAGCTCAAGGCACTCTTACCAAACAAAAGAGAAATGGATGCTAGCCAGATAAAAACTACAGATGCCCTCGACAGCTATTTACGCACCAACGTGCAGAGGGGTTACAGGTGAGGGAAGTGTGTGTAGACGTGGGAGAACATGGATGAGGAGAAGAGCTACTTCTATCTCTGGGAGGGGAAATCAGGAATGACTCGTTACGTTTGAACTGAGTATTAAAAGGTAACCAGGCACTCCGTCCACCTTGAAAAGTAAAGGAAATGGCTTTCCTGAGCAAAAGCACAGAGCTGTGAAACAGACGGTACTCCTTGGGGAAAAGTAGGGAATTCCTCCACTTCCCCTCCTCCCCCTCTCTGCTGTCCCTGGGTCATCACAGGTATGTCCACCTCTACCTGGAGGTGTCTGCCTGCTCCAAGTCCTGAGCTGACACTCAGAGTAACATGATGTGTATTCAAAGGTCTCCTCTCCATCAGCCAGGGAGGCTGAGTGTGGTCAGGCTCCAGCAATAAAACCCAGAGCCACACAGAGCTGAAGTCCAGGGCTGCCCTTTGTGACACCTTCACTGCCAAGTCCACAAGATGAACTTCCTGCCTGACCTCTGCTTATTCCATGTCCAATCCCAAATATTTGCTGAGCTGCTGCTATGGGCCGGACCATGTTCTAGGCCACGGGCACAGAAGGTCCCTACTGTCACACAGGTTAATTTCTAGCTGAACAGGAGCAGACGATAAACAATATAAACAAATGCATATAATCATAACAGAAAGTGCTAAATGTTATAAGGAAAATAAAGCAGCTGGGTAATAGAATGTGAACTACGGAGGGAGCACTTAAATGAAGGAAAGGGCTTCTTCAGTTAGTGTGGTCAGGGATGGGCTGAGTAGCCAACTTTTGCAATGACTTAAATGACATGAGGCCATGCATAAACCTTGGAAAGAGCATCATCTCAGGCAGAAGAAGGTAAACCAAATTCAAAGGCCCTGGGGTGAAAGCAAGCTTTGGTCTGTCTGAGGGCTAGAAAGAGAATCTCTATGTAATAATCCAACATGAGAGCTCAAGGCTGAACTCCAATCCTTACGAAGCCCCCAAGCTTTTGCTATCCCTTCCTCAAAAGCAGGAATCCTTCCTCAATAGCAGATTCTATCATGTATTAAGTATCTACTATATTACAAGGACCATGACAGAAAAATTTACTCACATTACTCACCAAATCCTCAGAACCCTGAAAGTTAAATACCGTCACAGATAACTGAATCTCAGGGCAGTCCAAAAACTTACTCAGAGTCACACAGGGAAGAGGGGACTAGCTCAAGATTTAAATAGAAATCTCAGAATCCAAATCTTTCTCCCTGCTTCATCTCTGCTGGAATAAACTATCTCTATGCTGAATTAAGTGATGGAAAACATACTGCTAATTCTTCCCAAAGGTTAAATGTGGAGATCATTTACTCCTGAATCTTGACTCCTTCTAGTTGAAAACAGGAGAAAAGCATTAGAATATACATGACACACCACATTAATAAAAGAAAAGATAAGAACCATATGATCATTGCAATAGATGGAGAAAAAGCATTTAACCAAGCACAACATCGATTCATGACAAAAATCCTCAACAAAGTAGGTTTAGAGGGAACATACCCCAACATAATAAAGGCCACATATGAAAAACACACAGCTATTATCATCCTTGATGGGGAAAAACTAAGAGCTTTTCCTCTATGCTCAGGAACATGTCAGGGATGTCCACTCTCACCACCGTTATTCAACATAGTACTGGAAGTCCTAGCCACAGCAATCAGACAACAAAAAGAAATAAAAGGCATCCAAATCAGCAATGAAGAAGTAAAACTTTCACTATTTCCAGATAATATGATACTCTATACAGAAAACCTGAAAGACTCTACCAAAAAACTGCTAGATATAAAATCAAAATACAGCAAATCTGTTGCATTTCTATACATCAATAATGAAGCAGCAAAAAAAGAAATTAAGGAATCAATCCCATTTACAATTGTACCGAAAACAGTAAGATACCTAGGAATAAACCTAACTAAAAACGTAACAGACCTAGACTCTGGAAACTATAAAACACTGAGGAAAGAAACTGAAGATGACACAAAGAAATGGAAAAACATTCCATGCTCATGGATTGGGAGAACAAATATTGTTAAAATATCTATACTACCCAAAGCAATCTACATATTTAATGCAATCCCTATCAAAATATAACCAGCATTTTACACAGAACCAGAACAAACAATCCTAAAATTTGCATGGAACCACAAAAAGACCCCGAATAGTCAAAGCAACCTTGAAAAAGAAAAGCAAAGCTGGAGGCATCACAATTCACGACTTAAAGTTATATTACAAAGCTGCAGTGATCAAGACAGTATGGTACTGACACAAAAATAGACACAAAGATCAAAAGAACAGAATAGTAAACAAAGAAATGGACCCACAACTGTATGGTCAACTAATCTTCAACAAAGCAAGAAAGAAAATCCAATGGGGGGAAAAAAGTCTCTTCAACAAATGGTGTTGAGAAAATCGGACAGCAAAAGGCAAGAGAATGAAACTGGACCACTTTCTTACACCAAACAGAAAAATAAATTCAAAATGGATTAAAGACCTAAATGTGAAACCTGAAACCATAAAAATCCTAGAGGAGAACACAGGCAGCAACCTCTTTGACATCGGCCACAGCAACTTCTTTCTAGATATGTCTCCAGAGGCAAGGGGAAACAAAAGCAAAAATAAATTATCAGGACTTCATCAAAATAAAAAGCTTCTGCACAGTGAAGGAAACAATCAACAAAACTAAAAGTCAACCTATGGAATGGGAGAAGATATTTCAAATGACATATCCGATAAAAGGTTAGTATCCAAAATATATAAAGAATTTATAAAACTCAACACCCAAAAAATAAATAATCCAATTAAAAAATGGGCATGAATAAACATTTTTCCAAAAAAGACATACCAGATGGCCAATAGACACATGAAAAGATACTCAACATCAATGATCATTAGGGAAATACAAATCAAAACTACAATGAGATATCACCTCACACCTGTCAGAGTGGCTAAAATCAACAACATAAGAAACAACAGGTGTTGGCAAGAACATGGAGAAAGGGGAACCCTCTTACACTGTTGGTGGAAATGCAAACTGGTGCAGCCACTCTGGAAAACACTATGGAGGTTCCTCAAAAAGTTAAATATAGAACTACCCTATAATCCAGCTTGCACTACCAGATATTTACCCAAAGAATACAAAAATACTAATTCAAAGGGATATATGCACCCTGATGTTTATAGCAGCATTATCTATAATAGCCAAATTATGGAACCAACCCAAGTGTCCATCAACTGATGAATGGATAAAGAAGAGGTGGTATGTGTGTGTGTGTGTGTGTGTGTGTATACACACACATATATACATACAGTGGAATATTACTCAGCCATCAAAAAGAATATCCTGCCATTTGCAACAACATGGATGGAGCTAGAGCGTATCATGCTAAGCAAAATAAGTCAGTCAGAGAAAGACAAATGCCGTATGATTTCATTCATATCTGGAATTTAACAAACAAAACAAGTGAGCAAAGGGAAAAAAGAAAGTGAGGCAAACCAAGAAACAGACTCTTAATTATAGAAAACAAAGTGATGGTTACCAGAGGGGAGGTGGATGGGGGATGGGTTAAATAGGTGATGGGAATCAAGGGGTGCACTTGTGATGAGCACCAGGTGTTGTCTGGAACTGTGGATTCACTATATTGTACACCCAAAACTGTATGGGGTAACTAACTGGAATTTAAATAAAAACTTAAAAAAAAAAAAAGAAAGAAAATGTAGTGAATACACTAAGGTTATACAGTTTAAGGCCTTTGTCAAAAGCAAGAAATGAAAAACAAAAGGCTAGTCAAGGAGCTCATAATATGTCTATACCAGCATTTTTAATGTGTTTTAAAAAGTACATATCTCTAAAGAAGATCCATGCAGATGGGGGAAAAGAAAGTCAAGTAAGTTTTAGAAATTCTGCATCTACTCTTGAAGAGTCACAGTGACACTTAGCATATCAATGACTATAAGAAGTCCTGCAATAACGAAATCTCTTTCACTTTGCTTAATCCAACATTGCCCCAATGTATTTAACCCCAGAACTTCTCTTTCATTTATTTTTATTTTTTTTCCTGCTGTTATTATTATTTTTTATTATTATGTTCAGTTAGCCAACACACAGTACATCATTAGTTTTTGATGTAGTGTTCAACAATTCATTAGTTGTGTGTAACACCCAGTGCTCATTACAATACATGCCCTCCTTAATACCCATCCACCCAGCTACCCCATCCCCCCAACCCCCTCCCTTCTGAAACCCTCAGTTTGTTTCCCGGAGTTGAGAGTGTCTTATGGTTTGTCTCCCTCTCTGATTTCTTCCCCTTCAGTTTTCCCTCCCTTCCCCTATGGTCCTCCTCTCTATTTCATATGTTCCACATATGAGTGAAACCATATGATAATTGTCTTTCTCTCTCTCCTCTTTCAAAACCATGTGGACATATTCCCTGAACCACTATTCCTTAGAATCCACTGGGTAAAATGTTGGTCTACAATAAGTTAGACAAATAATCTTTCTCCTGTATCACTCTAGTGGCTTTACAGTAGTAGCCCTGATCTTCTGTTCACATCTCACTATATCTCTGTGCTTGGTAGCTCCCTCTACACACACACACACACACACACACACACACTCATTCCGACCTTGACCATGGGACTTGCGGCCATTAGGACAACCAAACACATGATGAAGGAAGAGACCTGAAAACTGCTTATGTCATGGAGCCTACCCTCTCTGGATGCCCTTGGGTCCATTGTCACCATCATGTGAAGACGACTCCTGGAATATGTGGAGAGCACACAGAGCAGAAACCACCCATCATATCTTAGGTCTCTGCTGGACCAACCAGCTCCCAACCAACCTATTACCTGACCAATGACACATGTGTGAACTCCAATTTGAATCACCCAGCTGAGCCCAGTCTAAACTGCCAATTGACACAATTTTGAGTTAAAGAAATGGTTGCCATTTTAAACCACTAAATGTTGAGATGGTTTATTATAAAGCAAAAGCTAACTGATATACCCACTAACTGAACAGTGTTGGCACTGTGCTCTAAAAAACCCTGAAAAATGAAAAAGCTCTGGAAATTGAAGACCTCTTGGTTTCTATATTTACTTCTCTTTTGGGTCACAATATTATTACCTGTTATAATGAGATTTTTGTTTTAAAACCCATTTTAAAATGAAATCCAAAGGTTCTTATCACAGATCCCTTTCAATTAGAGGTAAATGCACCTGAATCTTAAATGTTTAATTAGTGACATATTCAGGAATTACCTTGGAAGCTCAGAAAGGTATTTACCTTGATCACACAGCATCATCCCTTCATGGACTAATATACCTCCCTTTGTCAAAACAAACATGGGCTCCAATTATCATAAACCAAGTAAGTGCATTACAATTTTTAAGAGGCTTCTAACCCTCAAAGATTATTGTGATCCAGGGAACCTTAAAATTAATAAACTGTGAAAGGTGTATCTTCAGTCCTTGTTGGATGAAAATGAACATTAATACCCTGCTGATGAGTCATTAACACATCTCAACAGTAAGAAATAAAACAGCACTGTTACTTTCACGAGGAGAGGCCCAGTTAATTAAGTTGATAGCGAAGGTCAGAATGCTGGAACTTGGGTTTATGAGGAACTGCAAACGTGGTAAGTTTATTAAATAATTTTATTTCCACCGGCCACAGGAAAATTTTTAAAATGATAACAAAAATTGCAAAGTGGGAGTTTACAGGGAAGAGAGAAGAAATACCAGCTCAGAAAGTCATCCCAGACATGTCTTCCTTTCCAGTACACACTGTGAAAACATAATTCTCAACTCATTAGGGAAGCAAAGGTATGAGTGGAAAGAAATGCTAATTATGCATTAGCTCAGTTGGCTACATTCAGATGGGGTAATATCACATGGACTGATAGAATAAGCCATAAAATTTTAAATTCCAGGCAGACTACTGCAAATGGCTTTTAAAGAAGCAAGCTAGTTCCCATTCTCCAGGAACCACAAACTGGAAGCTGGGAGTTATATACATGAGCAGAATGGCAAAATTCAGTGAATGAAATCTACAGAAATTAAGGGTAAAGGTCCTCTCTTATGGCAATGCCTAGGAATGTCCTTATTATAATATATAACTAATGCTGGGGTTAGAAGAGCATAAATTTAATGCAAACTGGGAATTCAACTCAAGGAGACCAAAAAGTTAACTATCAGGTATTCATAGGCATTAAAGCAATCATTTTCCTTTGATATAAACAGGACAATTTACCCATTCTACTGTTGATGGGCATGTGGGTGGTTTCCATTTTGTTGTATTATAAGGAGTGCTGCTATGAACTGTCTTATATGTATCTCCTGGTGCACAGGTTATTTTAGGGCTGTGGTTCTCATTAAAATCATCTGAGGAATTTTTACTAGACACTGATACCCTGGCCCCATCACAGACCAACTAAATAACTGATTCAAAACATAGAGGCAGAGATGGGGAGATAGGAGAAGTGAGGGTTGGTAGGGGATTAAGAAGGTAGGATGCCAAGCATTTTTTTCCAACATATAATTTGTAAATATTTGCATTTCACCTACCAATTGTCCCAAAATGTATTGTATACTTATTTTCTTTTATTTGCCAGTTGAGGACCCGTTTAGGTCTACACCTTGCATTTAATCATTATGTCTCTGTGACCTCTCTTAATCTAGAACACTCTCTCTGCCTTTTCTCATGATAATGACTTTTTAAAGTGACCAGACCAATTATGTTATAGAATGTTCCACATTCTGGATTGTTTCCTTAAGGGTCATTTATCTTGATCCTCTATCTTCTACATATCTTGTAAACTGGAAGTTAGGTATAGAAATTTGATTACATTCAATTAAATAAACCTTTTCAGTAAGAACACTTCCTAGGTGATGCTATGAACACCTATTGTATCACATCAGAAGGCCCATGATGTCAGGGTGCCCCCACTTAGCGGTACCAAGTTTGGTCACATGGTTAATGAGGTAATTACTCTATCTCTGCAAAATTACTTTTTCTTCATCAAAATTAAGATGAATGGCCTCATTGGTTCTAGGTACCTTACAAGAGGAATGGCTCTCCAACTTGTCTTTCACACTTGTCTCCCATTTCAGTGGACAAAGCTGTGGCATTTGGAGTCATTCGGAAACTGTGAGGAAACACAATGATAATCACCAGGCACTTTCCTTCTTCATTTAAGAGCCTAACTAGGAAATCCATTACAGAATTTACTAAGTATCTATTCTGTTTTGGACACATTACCCTATATCTCATTTATTCCTCACAGTAACTTCGTGAGGTTTTCATTACTCTATCATTTTAAAAAAGGGAAACAGAGTCTCAGAGGGACCAAGTCAGAGGCTCATAAAGTAAGTGCTAAGCTAGCACAATTCTAAAGCCTCTTTTCACTATTCAGTTCTGCCTTTACCCTCATAACTAATATCATTTTTCTTGTAGGCCTGAAGCCCTAAATGAGAGAGACCAATAGACCAATCCATCTATCATTCCCTCTTGGTTGGAATCAAAGTCTCCAACCACTTCCATAACCCTTTTGACACTGTTCTCATCTAGGATTAAGCCACATTGACTCCATTCCAGCAAACTGAGTTTTCTGCAGAAGAGTAAGCAACATTTCCTCCAGGAGCTACCTAAAACCCACAAAGGTTAAGTGCATGACAGGAAGTCACACAATAAATCAAAGACAACAGCTATTCAAAAGCAGTGTGGGGCTTGTGTTGAAAAATGCAGCTCTCAGTGAAACTCAGCTCCTAAAGATACTGTGGAACTGGTACACATAAAGACAACAGAAAGATCAATCAAGGAAGCATAACCTTGAATGGAGTAACACTTTGAAAAACAGGTTCAGAATACAAAAGTAATTATGGCTAAAATCGACTAGGCCATTTTATACGCAGGGCTTCACCAGATTATCTCTAATCACTTTCACAACAAGTCTAGGAGTTAAGTACTAAATGAATCCCCATTTTGCAGGTGGAAAAACCAAGAGTCAAATTGCTTAGCAAACTAGCTGAACTGGAATGTAAATCCAAACTCTCTGCTTACAGAAAGTTTACATACACTGAACCATTATACAATACCTCCTTACCTATAAGAGTGTTAACTACAAAACTAATACAGAAATTCCATGCTAACAAAATCTTCCTCTACAAGGTTGAAAGTTCGTATCACAGCAGTGAAAATAGAAGCTCTAGACTCAACCCACCCAGGTTCAAGTCAACCTGTCTGGGTTTACATCCCAGCCTCTACAATAAAATGAACTTGGGCAAGATTTTTAACCTTTCGTTATCATAATAGTTCCTATCTCATGGGGTTGTTGGGTTAATGTATACAAAGTACTTGGAAGAACACCTTTTAGTAAGTAGTCTGGAGATGTTAATGATTATTTTTAAACTGTTTCCTTCCATTTCCTCCACTGCTACTCCAGTTCTCCTTATTTATCACCTCAGTGATTATATTCTCTAAAACTCATACCTGTTCTTTTTGAGCCCATTACCATCTTTAACAATAACTTGACTTATTCTTACTTGATTATTAAATCTTTTCACCCACTTCTCATTAGGTGCTCACAACAACCTTTGAGGACCTCAGAGATTATTATCTGTTCTTGTTGATGAAGAAATCTTTTTTGGGGGGTGGGGAGGGGCAGAGGGAGAGGGAGAGAGAGAATCTTAAGCAGGCTCCATGCCCACCTGATGTGGGGTTCAATTTCATGAATCTGAGATCATGACCCGAGCTGAAATTAAGAGTCAGACACATAACTGACCCAGGCACCAGATGAAGAAATCTTAATTCAGAAAGACTAAATGACCTAAGGCTGTTCAACTAGTGAATGAAATAGTTAGACCCAGCACCCAAGTATACTGCCTCCCAAGTTTAATATTCTTTTACTAATAGCACATCACTTGATGGTTGTCAGAGTCCAATCTTCCCAGAATACAGTTCATACTGTGTCACTTAGCATGAAACTCTCCAATGGCTCTCTACAGTTAAGTGGAATAAAAGTCCTCAACCTACAAATATGGCTGAAGCCCACATACCAGTTTTATCTCCTACAGGCACCTTTACTTCAAATTTGACATCTCTTCTGCCCCCATATAATCTCTTTCCATCTGGAATACCTTCTCTCTCCTCCCATATCACCACTAGTTAAAAACCACATCCACCTGTCAAATCCATCTCAAATGCCAAGAATTACATAAAGTTTTCACCTTTCACCCAATTCCCACAACTCAAGTGAACCATTTTACCTATATCACTACATTGTAAGATGTTTCAGGGCAGCTCTCATAACTTCTCTTGCGTTTGCCTTGTACTTTATATCTACACTACCATTCTAGTTCAGGCTCTGGTTCTTTCTTTCCCCACAGCTTTAATGTTCTAACTGGTTTGTCTACCTACTCTCTCCCCACTCTCATCCATCCTTCCAAGGCTGCCAGGTTCATCTTCCAATAGTACATCTCTAATTATTTAATCGAACAATTTCATTAACATCATGAAACATTAGTTAAGATCCCCTCCAGTACAGTCAAAACCGCAGGACATTTGCCAGTGAAAAAGGCTGCCAATACCCTCCAGGTAGGTAAGACCCAGTATTGCACCAGCCACTATGGGATGTCTAAAATATAACTGAATGGCAAGTGAGAGTAGGAAATCATAGGTAAGGCAGACAGAAGGAAGGCTATAAAGATAGACCAAAGCACCACTTCAAACAACCAGGCTTGCTGTGTTATTTTAGGAAAAAGCATTGTCCCACTAACTCAAGAAGTGGCCAGTAGCCTGGCCTTAGTTCAAAATGGCCATCAATCATCTGGACAGCAGCAGTCATAAGGAACTCTTGAACATGATGGCATTAACCCTCCAGTGGTTCTATAACTGACTCTTTGTTCCCCAAAATACTACCCAAAGGAAGTTAAGTGATCACGTTGAAGCTGCAGAATTTAGGTGGGTAGAGAATGTGATGCAGTGGAATGAACCTCAGCTTTAGACACAAGCCTGGGTTTGAATCCTTATCTACCATTCTGTAATTATATGATCTTAAGCAAGTTACTTAGCCTCAGCTCTGACATCTTTAAAACACGGATACTAATATCCCCATAACTGGGTGGTTTTAAGGATGGTGGGAGGTAACACATATAATGTGCCTGACACATAAGTTTATTAAATAAATACAAATGGGCCGAAAGGACAAAAAGGAAAGGTAAGACTTCCTATCTGGGTCAGCCATAAATTTGCAGAACTCTGAGTTTTGAGAAAAGGAATCAGGACAATTCTGTGGGCCCTCTAATTGCTTTAAGGTACTCCCTTGATCCTGCAATCATGCATTCATTCAACAATCATCAGCTGAATCTCACTCTGAACTAGGCATAAAGAACTTTGGTTTTACAAAAAATAAGATTTGATCTCTCTTCTGCCCCCATATAATCTCTTTCCATCTGGAATACCTTCTCTCTCCTCCCATATCACCACAAGTGTTGCTCACAAGTTAAGTAAGAAAGAAAGAAAAGCAAATAATCATGGTGTTACAAGTGCTATATGCTATGGGCACAAAAGGAAGGGGGTGTAAATTGTCTAGGAAGAGAAGATTTAGCTGAAGAGGTGATGTTAGAATTAATGTTAATGAATGAGTGGCTGAATGAGTTTCTCTTAGGAAGAGAACTATCTGATTAGGAACACGTTCTGTAAAGCTTGCCTACAGAAGGATAGACCTTGAGAGAAAGAGTTGGAAAGAGACACTAAGAGAATGCTAATCTTCTCTGCCTTAGAAACAGAAATTTAACTGGTAGAGAAAATCAGAAAGGAGAGCGCAGAACAACATGAATAGGAACTGGACTCTGTGAAGGAACCACTGAGAAATCCCTATAACTAAACTTGCCAAAGTACTCAAAATAGTCCATTTTGATTTTTTTGTATTGCTACAGACTAGTCTCTTCCCTTCTCCAAATTACCATCAATTTCAAGCACAAATGTCTTGAAGTTTAGAGAAAATCCATTGAAAAAGAACAAAATAAATTCATACACAGTGTGTCACAAAGGAGAAGAGAAAGACCACCATGGAATGTCAGACAAAAGTAATATAGAGTTCAGCTGAGGAAAGAGGTCAGAGCCAAAGGCACCATAAAGACCCCATGGGAGAAAAGTGGACTGCCTAGGGAACACAAAAACAGGGCAGCAGTCACTTGGATCTAAATCTCAAAGGGCAGAATGACCTCCCTGCAGGGAGAAGAACAGCACAAAAGAAGAGTATTCCACAACATAGGAACATGGTGGTAATGAGAGAGCCAAAGAAGATGAGTAGGAAGAGCATTAAAAATAAGGAGAATGTGGAGCCCCCCACTTGACTGGCCTTTTTTGAGACTATTCATTTTGTCAGGACAAGAATTCTACCTTAGGGGTCAGTCCAGGATGCTGTTTCTATGGTTCCATCTCTGCACTCCCAGGACCCTTCCTCTGGGCTTCTACCACAGAGCTGATGGCACTCTACCTTGTACAGAGTTACTCGTGTTCAGACATCTTCAGGAGCAGGGGTCAGGGTTTACTCATCTTTGTACTGCCAACACGTAGCAATAACACAATTGGTAGGCATTACATAAATACTTGGTGACTGACTTTCACAAATACTCTCCTGAACTCAACTTCTGAAGACACAGTTGCAATTAAATTCTTGGTTTCCTATTCCAACCTACAGTGTTATTCATAATAATGGTTTTCATTTATTAAATTCTCACTATATGCCAGGAATCTTATTAGATGCTTTAAGCATATTATTTACTCTTTCAGAATAAGAAAACGTGCCATTTTACAGAACCTACAGTAGCACCTGGTATATAGGAAATACTCAAGAAGTGTTTCTTGAATTAATGTATGAAGGAAAGAAAGAAAAATGGGAGGCCCAGAGAGATAAAGGAACCTGCTTTAGGTCACTCTGGTTGTTAGTGACAAGGCAAAACAACTGCCCCCAGATTCTCTCTCAATCTAACATTCTTCACATTATAACCATTTTAGACAGAATGATCTTGAATGTTCATTTCTGCTTATAGTAGGCTGAATAATGGTCCCCCAAAGATGTCAATGTCTGAATCCCAGGACCTGTGAACATGTTACTTGAAATGGTAAAAGAGTCTTTGCAGGTGTGATTAAGGATTCTGAGATGAGACATTATCCTAGATTATCCAGGTAGAGCCAATTAAAAAACAAAAAACAGTGTCCTTATAAAAGGGAGACAGACTGAGATTTGCCTACAGAAAAGAAGTGTCAAAGTGATATGGCATGAGAAAATGTAAACCAGCCATGGCTAGCTTTGAAGACAGAGGAAGTGGCCATGGCCCAAGAAATGCAGGCAGCCCCTAGAAGCTGGAAACAGCAGGAAACAGATTGCCTCACAGTCTCCAGAAGGACTATAGGCCTGCCGACACCTTGAATTTAACCCAGTAAAACTTATTTCAGACCTCTGTCCCCCAGAACTGTGCGGTAATAAATCCATGTTGTTTAAAGCCACTAAATGCGTGGTAACTTGTTATAACAGCAATAAGAAACTAATATACTGCTCTAATAATCGTAAATAATAGGTCATAAATGTCATACAAGTACGCTGTGAGTCTTAACTCATTACAGAGTTTTCTATCAGAAGTTTCATGTCATGGTAGAAACATGGACTTACATTTGTTATTAAACTAATAATATGTAATGTCCTCTTTTCCCGGAATCTAGAAGGCTCTCCTGGGAGAAGATATTCTGCTGCCGTTCAATTTCTATTATTGCTACCAAGAAACAGCTTTCATTCTAATATTTCCTTTATGAGGAATCTGATTTTTCCCTCTGGTTACTTTTCAGATAATTTTTTTCTCTGGTATTCTACAGTTTCATTATCAAAGACTGAGTCTTATTTAACCTGATTGGGATTTTTGTGTATTTTCTGAATCTGAGGAATCATGTCTTCCAAGGCTGGGAAATTCCCAACCATTATCTCTTCAGCATGACCTCTTTCCAGTTCTCTCTACCTTGAATTCCTATTAGACATATATTGTATTCTCTCATTTTGTCCTTTTTGATAATGGTTTCAGAAAAGAGAACTATGGATAATCCAAAAAAAAAAAAAAAAAAAACCCCACAGAAGTCTTGGAGATATGTTCCCAAGTCCAATCTTTAGACTAAAAGATAGAGGTATCTAATACCAATGAAATACTTGATAGGACAGCCAAAAAATTATGAATTTTTTAAATATTTAGGGCTACCTTTTTCAGTTAAATCAAATGAAGGGCCCCATCATGATATAGTTCTCTATAAGATCTTTTAGGATAGAAATAGTCTTGGATCAATTTTTATTGTGCAATATTTCATACAAAAAGCACATATAAAATATACATTAATGTATAAAGTATAAATATACAAACAATCAGGTTAACTAAAATCCTGTTTAAGAAACAGAATACTACCAACAGCTTTTTAGGCAACTATGTGTGCCACCCCAATCCAATGCCTACAGAAATACGAATTCCTATTAACACATCTACCAAAAATAACTACCTCAATTTTATGCTTATAATTCCCTTTCACAAACATGTACATTACAAAACAATACATTGTTTAGCTTTGCACAGTTTGAACTGTAAATGGAACCATTCTGTTTGTGTTCTTCAGCATCTTGCCTGTCTTGCTAGACTCTGTGTTTGTGAATTTCATCAGGTTCATGTATGCAGGTGTACTTCATTTACTTTGCTGCTTTTCACTATTCCATTGCATAAGTAGATTAAAATTTATTTATCCATCATCCTCTTTATGGACTCTTATATAAATGTTTATGGCTTTATTTTTACAAATAATACTGCTACACAAACTCTTGTACCTGTCTACTAGAGAAGTGCAAGAGTTTCTTGAGGGTTTATAATTAAGAGCAGACTTAGGGAGTCATGGGAAATTTGTTATATTAATTATCTATTGCTGTATAACAACATAAAAAGACACACGTTTATCATCTCAGAGTTTCTTGAATCCAGAACTCCAATAGAGCTTAGCTAGATCCTTGGCTTCAAAGGTCTTTCACAAGGCTGCAGTCAAGAGATCAGCTAGAATTAAGGTCTCCTTGGACTGTTCAAATGGGGAAGAATATGTTTCCAAGCTCATGTGCTTTTTGATGAGATTCAATTCCTTGTAAGCTATTGAACCAATGGCCTTTACTTCCTTGCTAGCTATTCACCCTCAGCTGCCTGTAATGTGGCCTTCAGCATAGGGCGACTCATAATGTGGCAGCTTGCATCATCAAAGCCAGCAAGAGAGAGCATCTGCTAGCAAGATGGAAGTCAAAATCTTATGTACTCTATTTACAAGATTGACATCTCAACACTTTTGCCATATTCTATTGAAACATGTCACACACAGGTCCTGCCCACACTCAAGGGGAGGGAAGTTACACAAAAATGGAAATACTAGGAGGTAGGGATCATTGGGAGCCATCATAGAGTCTTGTCTACCACATTTGTCTTAAACCACACAACATAATCCCAAATTGTTTTCCAAAGTGGTTATATCAACTTATACTCCCACCTACAATAACTAAAAATGCTTGGTGTTTTACATCCTCATCAATAATTGTTATTGTCACACATTTTTTATTGCCAACTGTTAGATATAAAATATGTCATCTAGTTATGGTTTTAACTTTCATTTCTCTGATTACTAATGAGGCTTAACATCTTTTCACAGATTTAAGTCGTTCTTGTTTCCTGTTCTGTGAAATTACACTTTCAGTCTCTTGCTCTTTTTTCTATCGTCTTGTTTAACTCATTGCTTTTTAGAAGTTCTTTTATTATTTGTTAATATGGACTCTAATACCTTGCCCATTTTATGTGTTAAAATATCCTTTCCCGATTTGTGGCTTCTAGTTCCACCTTTTCATGGTTTCATAATACTTTTATCTTAATTTTATGCCTGAATTTATCAATCTTTTACTTAATTTTTTTGTGTTTGGAATATTATGCAAGATCCTGAAGCTATAAAGATATTATGGTATAGTTTCTTACAAACAAGTTCTAAAAATGTTTTCCTACACATTTAAGTCTTAACCCATCTGGAACTTGTGATGTAAAGAAGTCATCAGTTGTTTTTCCACTTGAGAATCATTTGTCCAAGAAGCATTTATGGAGCAGTATATCCTTGCCCCAGGATAGACTACTATGCTATCATATATTAAGTTCCCCAAATATGTGAGTCTATACCAAAATTTGTTCTTGTCTTTCATTGTGCTGTTGCTCTAAATACCAATATAACGCCATCTTGTACACTAAAGCTTTGCAATAATTATTGCTATTATGTAGGGCAAGCACCCCTCTGCATTTCTAAAACCATTCTTTCTCTTCAGGATTGTCTTAGCTATCTCTTAATTTATTAATCAGAGTGTCTGGGTGGCTCAGTCAGTCAAGCACCTGACTCTTGATTTCAGTTCAGGTCACAATCTCAGGGTCATGAGACTGAGCCCCACATCAGGATCCATGCTGGGCATGGAGCCTGCTTAAGATTCTCTCTCTCTCCCTCTGCCCTCCCCCCATAACTGCTCATGTGCACTCTCTCTCTTAAAAAAAAAGAAAAGAAAAAGAAAAAAATAAGCTTTTCAATTTTATTACTAAAAAAAATCTGCTGGAGATTTTGATTGAAATTCCACTGAATTTTAGAGTAATATGGAAAAAATAATATTAAAAATTAATCTTTAGGGGGCGCCTGGGTGGCTCAGTTGGTTAAGCGACTGCCTTCGGCTCAGGTCATGATCCTGGAGTCCCGGGATCGAGTCCCACATCGGGCTCTCTGCTCAGCAGAGAGTCTGCTTCTCCCTCTGACCCTCCCCCCTCTCATGCTATCTCTATGTCATTCTCTCTCTCAAATAAATAAATAAAATCTTTTAAAAAAAAAAAAAAATTAATCTTTAGGGGTGCTGGGGTGGCTCAGTCAGTTAAGCGTCTGCCTTTGCCCCAGGTCATGATCCCAGAGTCCTGGGACCAAGCCCCGCATCGGGCTCCCTGCTCTGTGGACAGTCTGCTTCTCCCTCTGCCTCTGCTGCTCCCCCTACTTGTGCTCTCTCTCTCTGTGTCAAATAAATAGGTAAAATCTTAAAAAATAATAATAATAATCTTTATATAGTGTTTACTATGTGTGAGGCACTGTTTTAAGTGCTTTATATGTACTAACTCATTTATTACCAAGTACTACCTTATAATGCAGATACTACAGATGAGGAAACCAAGACCTAGAGAGAAGTTGTAGAGATTATATATGTAAAGATACTAAGACTACAAAACTAGTAAGTTATAGGGCCAGGATTCACATATAGGTATTTGTACTCCAGCAGCTTTTTTTACATAACCTTTTGTTGATACTGCCTATATTAGTTTCCTAGGCTGCCATAAATGAAGTACCATAAAGTATGTGACGTAGAACAACAGAAATATATCGTCTCACAGTTCTAGAGGCTAGAAGTCCAAAAAGCAAGGGGTCAGCAGGGCCAAGTTCCCTCTGAAATCTATTGGAAAAGGATCCTTCTTTGCCTCTTCCAGCTTCTGGTAGTCCCAGACACTCCTTGGCTTGTGGCAATATAATTCCTATCTCTACCTCTGTCTTCACATTATTTTCCCTCCATGCATGTCAGTTTCTGTGTCCAAAAAACATCCTTTTATAAGGATGCCAGTATTTAATGGTTTGGCCTCATTTAGCATGAACCATCACTTTTTTCCGTACTTTCAGAAGACATCCTATCCTAGTAGAAACTTTATACCATCTCCTGGGGTCCTTGCCAAGGTGTTAGATCTTGCATTCCAGGACAGGGTTCTAAAATCAATAAACACCACCTTATCCAATTTTAATTTCTGACTCTCTTGATCAAGCACCCTTGGAACACAGTCTCATATATTCTTCCCTGGGTTCTGCTAGTACATACCTGGCTAGGTCGTATAGTTCCTTGGAGTATGTCCCTTTTTTATCAGGTCTAGTATATTTCCAGTTGGATTATATAGCAACTTTAGCCTAGTTATAACCCTAATGGCCAGGAGGAAAGCTGCGGCAGATCCTCATTAGGAGGATATCCTACTTCTGCAGTCAGTTGTTTCAGGGAATTAAGGGGAGGGGTATCAGCCCAAAGATCCCCATTCCAAGTGTCAGGGTCCCATTCTTTCCTAACTGGGGTCCTGACGTTGGTGTAGAACATGCCTTTGTTGGAAGTTTAACTACTTTTTGGAGCTCAAATACTCTTTAATTAAGTCATAAACCTGATCCTCAGCTTTCTCTCACCTCCCATCACAATAGATGCAATCCTCTTTACTGGCTCCCAAAGAGGCCCTCAGGCTTTCACTTTGGCTTTCAACTGCCTGTTATTCATCTTCAGTCTTTTATTATCTTTTCCTAGAGCTTCAATAGAGCATAGTAATAGCTATGCAATCCCACCATCTTTTTAGTTATCATTTCTACCATGTTTTACAAATACCTAACACTTCACAGTAGCTAGTACACTGACTTATAGCAAAATACCCCAAATCACCATCAAAGTTTTCACAACTGGACCACCACCTTTTGCCAGAGACTAACTGTGTTCTTCCTGCCAAGTGATGGGATCCTCACTGCCCACCAAGCAGTAAATGGTACAACTCCAAAACCCCATCTTATTGCCAGCTTTCTTGGCCTATTCTTGCCATGAACTGCTGAAGTTTGGGTTCTTCAAAAAGCTGATCCTGAAACTGAAGTTAGTGTTCAGAATATTTATTAGGAAGTGTTCTTGGAACAAAACAGGGGATCACAGGGGAAGAGAGGAAAAAATAAAACAAGATGAAATCAGAGAGGGAGACAAATCATAAGAGACTCTTAATCACAGGAAACAAACTGAGGGTTGCTGGTGGGGAGGGAACTGGGGGGATGGGGTAATTGGGTGATGGACATTCAGGAGGGCACGTGATGTGATGAACACTGGGTATTATATAAGACTGATGAATCACTGACCTCTACCACTGAAACTAATAATACATTATATGTTAATAATTGACTTTAAATAAAAATAAATAAAAAATAATAAAGATAATCCTTGGGGGGAAAAAAAGGAAGTGTTCTTGGGATTAACACCTGTGGAAGAGAGGGAGAGGGAGCAGAAGGGGAAAGTTCATGTGCAATGCAAGCAAGCCCCGGAACCTCAGCCGAATCTGCGGGGAGCTCTGAATCTGAACTGAGCCATTAAAATTGCCCCACACTGAACCAAAACAGCTGACGTTTACAGCCCAGCCTCCGTGACTGTAAGTGAGCTGCTCAAGGATAAGGGACCCAGTGGTTCTCTGTAGCTTAGGCACTCCTGAAAACATTGACAGCTGGAGGCTGTCCACTGATAGCACTCCAGAAAGCTGGGGCAAAAAGAATGTCCTAAAAGAAGGATCTAGGTGGCACGTGTCCATGTCCACCAGACCTGGTTCTTCAAAACATCTAGTAAAACTGACCTTCATCTGACAAGTTTGATCCGAAAGTAAATAAGGTAAATGAGACCAAAAAAAATGAAAGATATTAGGAATGAAAATGGGACAAAAATAGAGTACTATGAACAAATTTATGCCAATATATTTGAAAATGATCACATATCAAAAATGACTCAAGAAAAAACAGAAATACTGAATAAATCTCTACTTTTAGGAAAGTGAGTTAGTAGTTAAAAATCCATCCCACAAAAATCATTATGACCAAAATGAGTTTTACCAAATGGTGAAGTAATTCTGAAGTTAAATAAACTCAGACAAGGAATAAGAAAAGAAAGAACATTCCCCAACACATTTTTAAATTTTAAAATAATGTTTCACATGATCCCAACTAAGCAAACGTTAACTATATGTATATAAAAATACACAATATAGGTTTGTATTACTATATATTAATATGTAATGTATATTTTACTTTCATAATAACCTATACTATATATAACTATATATTTTATACACATATATATTCTCATATATATACAAATTACATAAAATATAGAAACCAAATATCTTCATAAGTTAACAATGGTTGTCTAAGAGTGGCAAAATAGTGAGTAACTTTTATTTTATTTTCATGGTTTTTGTATGTTACTATTTTTTTATAATGAATGTGTACTATTTTAATCAGGGAAATTTATTATTTTTAGTAAAACTAAAGGATATATATCTCTACTCACCACAGACTCTTTTTTTTTTTTTAAGGGAGAAGCAGGCTTCCCGCCGAGCAGGCAGCCCAATGCGGGGCTCGATCCCAGGACCCTGAGATCATGACCTGAGCCAAAGGCAGTCGCCCAACCAACTGAGCCAGCCAGGCGCCCCTCACCACAGACTCCTATTAACAGATTCAGTTAAAAGACTCATGAAAATTTTGCTAAGTGCATTTGTTTTTGAGATAAATGGTCTAATGGACACATTGACTACCCATTCATCTAGATTTTCTAACTTCTACCTTCTATGACAGGAAAGCAAAACTCCTAGAGCATATTATCTCTTCCCTCTGACAAAGCATTAAAAGAAGAATGATTTGGGGGTGCCTGGGTAGCTCAGCTGGTTGAGTGTTTGACTCTGATTTGGGCTCAGGTCATGATCTCATGGTCCTGAGAGCGAGCCCCACATGCAGCTCCTCACTTAGAGGAGAGTCTGCTTAAGATTGACTCTCTCTGCCCCTCCCCCTGTGCGTGCATGCTCTCCCTTTCTCTCTCTCACTCTCTCTCTCAAATAAATAAATCTTTAAAAAATAAAAAAATAAAATCATTCTTCTTTTTTTTTAAAGATTTATTTATTTATTTGACAGAGACAGACACAGCGAGAGAGGGAACACAAGCAGGGGGAGTGGGAGAGGGAGAAGCAGGCTTCCCACCGAGCAGGGAGCCCGACCCGGGGCTCAAGCCCAGGACCTTGGGATCATGACCTGAGCAGAAGGCAGATGCTTAACAACTGAGCCACCCAGGTGCCCCAAGAAGAATGATTTTAAAATCAGTGGTGAGTTTAGACAAGCAGCTTACACTCCCTGGTTTTCAGTTTCCTCAATTATAAAAGGAAGAAACTGGATTATAGGGTTCCAGTGTTCTTTCTAGCTCTAAAATCCTGTTATTCTATAAATGCCTTCACTGGGTATACCCACTGCCCTTATAGAAAGTCTAAACACAAATCTTCCATTTGAACAGAGCTGTATTCTCCTATAAACCATAGTTGACATGTATATATACTTAATCACTCAATGTCATGATCTAATTCCAGGAAAAACAATTTCCCTGAATGTGAAATATAAAACTCAAATATGCACAAGATAACCAGGGTTATCTACGAGTGGTATAAATTTTTTACTCCCTACAAAATGCAAAGCTTTGGCATAAGGGTAGTGAGAAAAAAATTAAGAAAATACATTACCGGGCACCTGGGTGGCTCAGTTGGTTAAGCGACTGCCTTCGGCTCAGGTCATGATCCTGGAGTCCCGGGATCGAGTCCCACATCAGGCTCCCTGCTCAGCAGGGAGTCTGCTTCTCCCTCTGACCCTCCTCCCTCTCATTCTCTCTGTCTCTCATTCTCTCTCTCGCAAATAAATAAAATCTTTTTTAAAAAAAGAAACTATATTACCTGTTCTCAAAAATATTGCAGTTTAGTAAATATTGACAAGTATATACATGTGCATAATGCAAGTTGCAAAGTACAGAACAAAAAACACTGTATTCTCTTGACATTTGAAAATCTGCAATTCAGTTTAACTATTCAAAAGCAAATTTGAAAGCCTGTATGTTGTAATTTGGCAAGATATTTTTATTGGGGAATTATCCAGAACACAGATATTAAACCTCTTTCACAGAATTACCTAAGCCAAACTGGCTTTCTGGAAGCTTGTTTTAACAGATGTCAGTTGCCAGTATAATATAGCACATGCTATATCTTCAATAAAATTTAATGATCAAATTAAATAAATTTATTTGTATGTATTTTAATTGCTCCCTATGTAACAAAAGGATTGTATTTTCAAATTACAATTGACCCTTGAACAACACAAGTTTGAACTGTGTGGGCTCACTAATACGTGCTTTTTTTCAATAATAAAGTACAGTAAATGTACTTTCTCTTATGATTTTCTTAATAACATTTTCTTTTCTCTAGTTTATTGTAAGAATGTAGTATATAATACAGATAACATACAAAATATGTGTTAATTATTTGTTATCAGTAAGGCTTCTGGTCAATAGGCTATTAGTAATTAAGTTTTGGGGAAGTTAAGTTATATGCCAATTTGGGCTGGGGTGGAGCGGGCTCAGTGCCCCTAACCCCTGTGTTGCTCAAGGGTCAACTGTATATTCTCACATGAGTGTGAATTTTCTCTTGCTTTTTCTGGAATCTAATATGAAGCTGCCTGTTCCACAGTTGACGTCTTTGGGAAAATAACAGGATTTACAGTGTACATTCATTTGTAGTGTTACATAGTTAATAATAATAATGGCTGACATTTATTGAGTGATTACTATATCCTGAGCACATGTAAAAGCACAGGTTCTGGAGCCAAAAGGCCTGGGCTTCAATCCCTTTTCTACCTCTTAGTAACTATATGTTATTTGTCTTTCCAAAAATCAACTGAGTCATCTGTAATATGGCAATTAAAATAGTGTCCACTTCACAAGGTTTTGATGAGCATTAAATAATTAAATAGAAATAAAGTTTAAAACAGTGCTTTGGTATACAATAACTGCTCAATACTGGTAGCTATCTTTATTATTATCATCATTAATCCCCACAACAACCACATGAAAGATTCACTATCACAGTTCTCATATATAGATAAGAAACAGGCACAGAGGAGCGCCTGGGTGGCTCAGCCGTTAAGCGTCTGCCTTTGGCTCAGGTCATGATCCCAGGGTCCTGGGATCGAGCCCCGCATCGGGCTCCCTGCTCCGCAGGAGGCCTGCTTCTCCCTCTCCCACTCCCCCTGCTTGTGTTCCCTCTCTCGCTGTGTCTCTCTCTGTCAAATAAATAAATAAAATCTTAAAAAAAAAAAAAACAGGCACAGAAAAGTCAAAAACTGTCCCCCAAAACACAAGGACAGTCCAATGATAAAGCTGGGGTTTCATTACAGATAGTTTAACTCCAGGAAACATAATCGTAATAATATAACCAACAAATATTTATTAAGCATCAAACATGCTCCAGGCTTGGGGCGCCTGGGTGGGTCAGTAGGTGAAGCATCTGCCTCCAGCTCAGATCATGATCTCAGGGTCCTGGGATTGAGCCCTGTATTGAGCTCCCTGCTCAGTGGGGAGTCTCCTTTTCCCTCTCCTTCTGCCCCTCCTTCCTGCTCATGCTCACTCTCTCTCTCTCAAATAAAATCTTTTTTAAAAAATGCTCCAGGCTTTGGTCTAGATGCCTGGTATACAATAACAAACAAAACCATCAGGTTCTCTGTTCTAATGGAACTTAATCTTCTGTGCTGCCCACAGAAACTTAGCTGCACGTGATGTCTAGGTTTGATGGTACCATCAGAACAATGCCTTAGGAGGAGCTTGCAGAGCTTGACCTGAGATGTTCATGGCAACTTAGAACTATCTGGGGCTGCAAGCTCCACGAAGACCCAATGGGCAAGAAAGGCACATCCCTGCAGCAATCCAGTGAACGTAACCCTGGGCAAGAGCAACATCCTCTAGCAAGATTAGTCATCGCTCAGTGCCTACTTCTTCCTATATTTTGGTCTCGTGTTTCTCTGTTTCCCCGGGCTCTGATCTGCAACTCCTCTCCTGCTTCAGATCACAGCACTTTCCAGTGACCTCCAAGTAATTAGATCTGGCTGCCACTCAAGATCCCACCTTGTAGCTGATGAACTAAGCATCACTCCCTCAATGCTTTCTAGGACTAACACTGCACACACTCTGGCTTCCCCTTTGCCCAGCTGGCTGTGAGCCAGACATAACAATAGGACAAAGCCTCCCAACTTCTAAACAATGCATCTAAAACTAAATTTTAGAACAAAGCCTGAATATCAACCCGCAGCTGACTGAACAATAAGAAAATTTCTCAAAGTCATAATCCCAGCTTCTGCCTTCCTTCCCTCCACCCGCACCCACCCCCACTCCACACACACACACATTACCTGGAAGCATAGCCAGGTTCTAACATGGCAGCCTGCCCACCTGCTCAACAGAACTGCCTGAAACAGAAAATAAATCCTCTGCTCAAATGGTTGACAAGCTGGATGACTAATTGCAAAGAAGACCAGTAATTTATTGGAATAGAAATTGAGGTCATTTAGGCAGGACTTAAATACTTTTTCCTAGCCAATTTTTCAAATTGACTTAAGGAAATGTCGCTCTCTAACAAGTTGGAAGTGCATCAATGCCCTAATCTGACTCCATTCTGTTCTTTACTCAGCTTCTCTGTTCTTCTGCCATTTCTCCATACGTTAATTGAATACTGGATGTTTATACTACACATTACACAGCATTTTTTGCACTTATATTAATTTCTCTTCATGATATACTATTTGAGAGGAAAAACAACTCAATCAAAAGGAACAGGATTCAAAGTCAGAAACTATAAACTAATAACCCAGTTTGTCACTTAGTAGCCATGCCCTTGGGTCAGTCACCTCTCTGCCCTCAATTGCACTATCTGTAAAACTGGGTAGCACCTGCTCTGCACATTTCCCAGGAGTGTTATGAGGTCAAGTGAGATATAAAGATCACATTCACGTGACGGTGAAAATCATAAATCTCCATATAATGATTAGTTATTATAGAAGAGACTTACTGATGTTTTCCTATCTGAGGACCACACACAAGAAATCATTGCATAAAATCAACTAAACACAGGAAATATTTCTCTTTATTAATTCTGGGGTAAATACTTCTCTGAGCCTCAGTTTTCCCAAAAATAATTCCACCATTGAGAGAAGTGATAAATACAAAGGAAAAGGAAAAGAGGTTTGGTGGTCAGGGATGCCTTGCCTAAGGATGTGACATTTAGCTGATCCAGGAAAGAAGCAGTAGGTATGGAGGGGTGTGGGAGGAGGGCTGTGGGAATAGCACGAAGCAGGTTGACACTCTCTCCCAGGCTAAGTGAACCCAAGCGGACCTGAAGAACAAGGGGGGCTATGGCAAGAGTAGACACTGGAGAGCCAGTCAGGGCTGCATCACACAAGAGCTTATAGGCCACATTAAGGGTTTCGGACTTTATCCCAACATCAGTAGGAGACCTGTGCATGCTACCAGAGGAAACTTCCTGAAGCATGACAGATCCTGTCACTACTTTGTGTAGGTACTTCCAGCGATGACCTCCTCAGAACAAATTCTCAATGTTGCGACCTCGTTCTAAGGCTGCCATCTGCAAGAAGCCTCCTCAGTCCTCCCAAACACACAGGATCACTCAGGGTTCTGAACTTGCCTACAACCCAGGAACTCTCCTACCATGCTTTCATGTTCTCCCTCATGTTGTAATGATTTGGATATTTTTCTTCTTTCCTGTACCTGAGTCATAAGCTCTATGAGCATATGGGCCATGCCCCAATCAGCTTTGTGGTCCATGTGCCTCATTCAGGACAGGGGTGAATGAATATTAAGGGAGGACATGCAAAATAAAAGCACAAAAGTAACCTCATCACTGAGCACAGAGTATTCCATTTTTAGCTCTTAATATGATAGTCACTGATATTACCTCTTATTATAAAAGTAAAATAGCATCCGAGGAATCATCATTTATTTTTACCTGCAGCTAGTTTTCAAAATATAATGCACCTAATAAGCATTTCACATATTTTGACTATCACATAGCTATCACCTACAATGTGTTAGAAATCTAGCAAGTCCTTCCACAAACTAAGAAATACATTTTCTCTGGGAAAGATAGGGTGCTTTTAACTGTTCTTGGTGGGTTATTTAAGGAAATCTAAAGTACAAATAATCAAAGTTACATAAATTATATAAAACCTACCCTAACCATGCATTTTTCCCCCTGCAGTTGAGATATGTATCAGTTAGCATTAGTTTTTCTTTTGAACTTTCAGATAGGTTAATCTTTCAAATCTTAATGTGCACATTCATTAAAGGCTCACCTATGGTTAAAAAATTAATTCTCTTGTCTTAGTTTCATATATTAGAAGGAACACAGAGGTCTAGTAATTGCCTAGTTAGGATCACATTCTGTAAGTAAGACTCTAGGCTTTTCCAGAGGCTTGGGCATCCATAGCATGCTAACATATATACTAGAAAAGAAGACTCTGCAGGCCCTCTGTGAAGGTACAACATTCTTTTTTTTTTTTAATGTTATGTTAATCACCATACATTACATCATTAGTTTTTGATGTAGTGTTCCATGATTCATTGTTTGTGTATAACACCCAGTGCTCCATGCAGAACGTGCCCTCCTCAATACCCACCACCAGGCTAACCCATCCCCCCACCCCCTCCCCTCTAAAACCCTCAGTTTGTTTCTCAGAGTCCATCGTCTCTCATGGTTCGTCTACCCCTCCGATTTCACCCCCTTCATTCTTCCCCTCCTACTATCTTCTTCTTTTTTTTTTTTTTAACATATAATGTATTATTTGTTTCAGAGGTACAGATCTGTGATTCAACAGTCTTGCACAATTCACAGCGCTCACCATAGCACATACCCTCCCCAGTGTCTATCACCCAGCCACCCCATCCCTCCCACCCCCACCACCCCAGCAACGTAAAACATTCTATGCTTAATAACATGGAAGGAACATGTAAGATTTTAACTAAGGAATTAGCTTGAAAATACACGACAGAAAAACGTTTACCTATAATAATATTAAGTTTACAAGTATGTGCAGAATTTGGCAAAGCACGATACAAAAGAAGTCTAAGTTTATACGGAGACATTATACTGACACAGGGTGTTCCAATGTCTTTGAAGTGAGAAACCACTGTGTCCACAATGGAGCCCTCCAAATCAGACAAGGCTAGACTTGTTCATAAGAAATTAAGAATCAGGAAAGGGGGTAGTAGATGATAGAGCATGGGCGGTGGGGGTAAGGGGCTGGGAGGTGTGGGGGTGATAGTGTGAGCAGAAAAAATAACATGCCCGTAGTGTTGACCATGAAAAGTTATCAGCCTGGTCCCAAAGGCTTAACTCCAGCCAATTCATCCATGATCAACACCATCCACAGCAAACATGCAATGGGGATAAAGTACCAGGCAGCCAGGCACTTCCCATGGCAATGTCGTGGACCCTCAGTCTATCCCCACCCTGACGCTCATGTATGTGGTTCCTTCACACACTGATGTGTTCTGACATTAAGTCTTTAACAAGTGCCAGGCTCTGTTCCTGGCTGTGGGAACACCACAGTGAATAAGATGAAGGTATAATGCTGAGGGGAACTTTGCAAAGGGAAAAATGGGACACTGTAAGAAAAATAAGAGGGTCAGGAGGCTGGACAGGTAGAAACAGTAAGTGGTAGTCATGGGATCAGATTATATTTTACAAATATACCAATGTGTTCATTTTTTTCTCCTAATTTTTATTTAAATTCTAGTTAGTTAACATATAGTTATACCAATGTATTATAAATATTAACTGAAATACCATCTTATCTGGCCACACTTTTATTTGGAGCTAAATTAAACATAAAAGGGTGAGAGCTGGTGACAGCTTGTGTGTCCCAGGTAAGGTATGCATAGCTCATTAACAGCTCTTGAGTGAGCGTGTCTACATATAATTTCAATAAAATAAAAAGCTTAGATTTTATACGTACATTTCTATGAGTTTTGATCAATGTATGCATCTATATAATCACCACTCTAATCAAGATATAAAACACTCCCATCACTCCAGAAAATCTCCCTCATGCCCCCTTCTAGCCAACAACTCCCCCTAGACGATTTCTAACACTATAGTTAGGTTTTACCTGTTCTAGAACTTTGTATAAATTGAACCATATAGAAGATATTCTCTTATGGTTGATATCATTCAGTCAGCATAATATTTTTGAGATTAATTAATGTGGTTGTACATATCGATAATTGCTGTAAAGTACTCCATTGTATTAATATGCTCATGTGTTTATCTACTCACCTGTTGGTATACTCTTGGCTTTCTTCAAGTTTAGGACTATTATGAATAAAGATTCTAGAAACATTCTTGTGCAAGTGTTTTTCATGTATATATGTTATATTTCTTTTTGGTTAAATACTTTGGAGTAGAATTAGTAGTAGATCATATGCTGACTCATTACAGAGAACGAACTGGGAACAAAATTAGACACAGAGAGACAAAGTAGGATGTTTAAGAGTAATTTAGGTGAAGCATGAGGAGGTCTTGAGCTAAGATAGTAAATAATAAAGGGAAAGGAGGAACATGGATGGAAACCAGACATATTCGGGGCGCCTGGGTGGCTCAGTCATTAAGCATCTGCCTTCAGCTCAGGTCATGATCCCAGGGTCCTGGGATCGAGTTCCTCATCGGGCTCCCTGCTCAGCGGGGAGTCTGCTTCTCCCTCTCCCACTCCCCCTCCTTGTGCTCCCTCTCTCGCTGTGTCTCTCTCTGTCAAATAAATAAAATCTTTAAAAAAAAAAAAAGGAAATCAGACATATTCAAGTAGATTTGGAAGGATTTGTTAATTGATTGCCTGTTACAAATAGTGAGTATAAGGGAAGCAATCAAAGTTTATGTTCAAGTTTAGGACTTGGGCCACTGTGTTTGGGTAGAGAGGTTCTTTATGAAGAAGGTAAGAAACTTTTCAGAGGTCCAAATGCCCAGTACAACAGGGGCCAAAGTCCCTTCCTGATTGCATCAGTAGTACATCAGAGAGTCACCCAGTTGGCTCCATAAGCTGGCTAATGATTTGGCACCCCTTCAAACCAATATTCTTTAAATATTCATCCAATAGTTATTTAATGGGAGCAGTAGAAACTTATTTTTATTAATACAATTATATAAAGAAATGCATATACCATAAAATTATTTTTAAAAAAAGATTTATCTATTATTGACTACCAGAGGCAAAGCAGCCAACAGCCAGGAAAAACCTGGGGGGTGGCAGAGATAAAACACTTCTTACTTTTGTGTTATACTTGATTTTTCTCTCCAGTTTTCTTTTTTTAATTTGAACGGTGAAAATTAGAAAACTTCTAAGGGCTTACATTTAAGAGTCTGAAATTTAAATAATAACACAGAACACTGATTCCTGGTAAACAGCATTAACTGTGCATTTTTAGCTTCAGAATTTTCTCTGAGTCTGTAGACTTTAAGTTCCTGCTACTGTACACACATCCGAGAAGACAGGTTATGATAAAAACATACCCAAAGATGTAGACACAAACACATATGCACATACATGCACATATGCAGACACTTATCACACCAGCTTTACTGTCCATTTTGGCAAGACAGAAAATATTCCATTTTGTTGATTTATTCCAGACATGTTTATCTTTTTTTTTTTTTTTAAGATTTTATTTATTTGAGAGAGAGCATGAGAGGGGGAGCAGAGGGAGAGAGAAGAGAGAGAGAAGCAGACTCCCCACTGAGCAAGGAGCCTAGTGCAGGGCTCAATCCCAGGACCCTGGGATCACGAGCTGAGCCGAAGGCAGCCACCCAACAGAGCCACCCAGGTGCCCCATGTTTGTCCTTTTTAAATCAACATCCCTGGCAGCTCCCTACCTGCTGCCCTTTTACCCAGCCCTGTCTGTGTCCCCTGCTGACCTTCCCACCCAAGATAGTAGAGGCTCTGTAGGCTGTGTCCTTGGGACTCAGGCTTGGTGATGCTTCGGCACTGTATGGGTTCTTCGGATAATGACCAGTCAGACTTGCTGGGGGAGGGGCAACATTGACCCAATGGGCAAATGAAGTGGTGACTTCACCTCGAAGCCACTGTGCAGAAAAAGCTTGGGTTCTGTTTGGAGTCAGATAGAACCTGGCTTGAATCACCAGGCATCCTTTGGGGTTTGTGCAATCCTGAGGAAATACATGATCCCTCTGAGCCTCAGATGTTCCTGAGCGACCTAACTAAACTTGGCCCAAGGAAGGGATGTAGCTGGATTTCACCTTGAGGTAGCAAATGTGTTCACAGGTTCATTTTGGAGTTTTGGCACCTCTGCTATGGGTAAGTAGCAAATCAACTTCCATTAACAATGCTGTTGCTGGATGACAACCTTTCACGTCATTTCCTCTAGTCTCTTTCACTTTTAAAAGCCTTAACAATTGGTACATCAACATACTTACTAAAACAGTTAAAACTGTAATGGTTTCAGAAAAGTTTGCTACCCCACCCAGCTAAATGTCTACCTCATGGGATCTTGGGGAGTAAATGAAATGACACGTAATTCTCCTAAATGCCACAAGATACAACATTTTAAAAGAATGTGTCACAAGTTCTGAAGGCTACTTGAATAAAAAGCAAAAACATGGCTAAGATAATATAAGGGTAAAAACAATATAAGGAAGGACAACACCACTGAAAGAAGATCAATATTTGCATTCATAAATAATAGTATTTTATATTTCACTTATTTAAGAAATGTTTATTGATCTCTTGCCATGACCACATATGCATAAAGCAGAGAGGATGACAAGATAAACAAGACATGAAGTTGACCTTCTGGAGAGGAAGACAAGGAAACCAATGATTATACTACACAAATAATGACTGAGGCTTCATGGAGATGGGTTCAGAGTGTGTGTGTCACACAGAATAAAAAGTCCCAGCTAGGGGCGCCTGGGTGGCTCAGTCGGTTAAGCGTCTGCCTTCGGCTCGGGTTATGATCCCGGCGTCCTGGGATCAAGCCCCTCATCGGGCTCCCCGCTCAGCGGGAAGCCTGCTTCTCCCTCTCCCACTCCCCCTGCTTGTGTTCCCTCTCTAGCTCTCTCTCTCTCTCTCTCTGTTAAATCAATCAATAAATAAATAAAAATCTCTAAAAAGAAATAGATTTCCTCCTTAAAAAAATGAAAATTAAAAAAAAAAAAAAAAAGTCCCAGCTAGAGAAAGTGGCTTCCCGAAGGAGCAAACATCTGGGTGGAGACTTGAAGCATGAGTAGAACAAGGCAAGAAAGTGCACTTCACAAGGTTTGCTGGTCGCTGCTCTTTGTATTGATAAAGTGAAAAGAAAGTAAGTAGAATGATTTCATTAATTTCGTCCAATACCCAGCATTATAACTTCATAGTCTAACAGAGTCTATATATAAATATACATTAGCAAAGTAATAATTTAAACATTTGTTGAACTCTTTGTTATATGTTTAGCACCAGACAAAGCGCCTTATATGCAGTGCCTCATTTCACCATTAAAGTGATACTATTAAGTAAGCACTACCATCACCGTCATTCAATAGGTGAGAAAACAAAGGTTTCAGGATAAGTAACCTGCTTAAGATCATGCAGCTGTGAATTGTGTAAGACTGTTGAATCACAGACCTGTACCTCTGAAACAAATAATACATTACATGTTAAGAAAAAGAGGAAGATAGTAGGAAGGGTAAAATGAAGGGGGGGAAATCGGAGGGGGAGACGAACCATGAGAGACTATGGACTCTGAGAAACAAACTGAGGGTTCTAGAGGGGAGGGGGTGGGGGGATGGGTTAGCCTGGTGATGGGTATTAAAGAGGGCACGTATTGAATGGAGCACTGGGTGTTATAGACAAACAATGAATCATGGAACACCACATCAAAAACTAAAGATGTAATGTATGGTGATTAACATAATAAAATTTTTAAAAAAAGAAATGAACTTCTAAATCAAAAAAAAAAAACCAAACAAAAAAAGATCATGCAGCTGGTTAATGGAGAGGATTCAAACCCTCATCTGACAGCAAGATGCAGCTTCTCCTATGAGCAAATGTACACATAAAAATATACAGAGGGGAGCCTGGGTGGCTCAGATGATTAAGAGTCTGCCTTCAGCTCAGGTCATGATCTCAGGGTCTGGGATCAATCCCCATGTCAGGGTCCCTGCTCAGCGGGGAGCCTGCTTCTCCCTCTCCCTCTGCCCCTCTCCCCCGGACTTGTGCTCTCTCTCTTTCTCTCACAAATAAATAAAATCTTTATATATATATACAGAGATGACATGCATTTTTTAATTTATTCCATTGTAGCTGAAGAGCTGTTTCTGAAAACTCTGAAACATACATGCTGATAAAACCCACAGATTATTCTCAGGCAGAATATATTTGATATATTTGACACTGGTCAAATTACTAATACTAATTTAAGGTGCCACTACTAGAACCCTCTCTGGTCTCATCACAGGCTTTTCCCTAACTACCCAGCACCGTCACACAGCTGGCTCTGTCAACCTGACAAACCTGCAGAGGTTACAGAAAGGCTAAAATGAAGGAGCACCAGCTTACTTCCTTAATTACTGAACAAAGTACAAGTGGTCACCAGGGGAAAATAAAATGCCTCCCTTTATTAACTAGACAAATACAATAGAAAAATTATGTTTTCTAAGCAATGTTTATCTTGCAGTAACCTCTCAGCAAATTTATTCCTACCAGACAGGAATGGATAATTGCACTCGAGGTAAGATGATAATATTAAAAAAAGATAAATTAAAAATCCCAATAATTAAATATTGCCTATGAAATTAAGCTAAGGCTCATTAGACATGGTAAACAATAAAAGGAATTCATATTGAGTTGTCCAACTAAAGTGTTTTCTTTTATATGATTCTCAGTTGTAGAAGTAATATTTTCATTTAATAAGTTTAATCTATAGGATCAGCATTACAATAATTCTCCCTAAGTGTTCATTACTATTAGACACAACGGCCTGACAAAAATAATAGTAATAATTGTTTTAACTTTGTTTATACCCCCCTTGACTGCCATTAGGATTATTTAGCCACGCTGGGGGTAGAGAGAGATGACAAGATTTCTTCAGATTTAGCCAGTTTTTGAGTCCTCTCTTGCCCTGCACCATCCATATATACACCTCGTGTTTTGGAAAGTGCAAAACCTAAAGAGATTACTCAGATAGATCGAACAATCCCAGCTCAAGAGCATAGGTATCTCTTCTATTTGCTCTTTCAATTCTTGTTGCCATTTACGTTACATGCTGAAATTTAAAGCAGATGCACGTGACATCACAGACAGTCTGGTTTTCTTCTTTCTCAGGCACACGCTTCTTTCCGTTCCAAGGATGCAGGTAGAGAGCAGGCAATCAAAAATTAACCCACTGGGGCCCACAGGCATTGCATTGCAGAGGTTAAACATAGTTCAAATGCCTGTATGCATGTAGAGTTTAGCCAGACAAAAGCCACATTTTAAATACTCACATTAAAATTTTTAATGCAGTAAAGGAAACTTTTTAGGCCTTAGATCTAGATATATAATAAGAATTCAGAAAGTATCAATAATTACAGTATGAGAAAAAAGAGAACAATCTAGTTGTGGATACACAATTATGTGCATAAACCTACACGCACATACACACTCGGATGCTTTGGGAAATGTTTTATAAGCCTTTATTTGTGCACCACCTCCTTCTGTCAAAGACAGAATTCTTTGCCCTTTTTCCTTAAAAGGGGTGAAGGCCATTTAACCAACCTGCTAGATGGAATCTCTTGCTAATGAACAAGAATCAGGCAGAATGTTAAAATAGTACATATCTGCTTTCAGTGCATTTTAGCCCCAAATGGACTAAACAGTGGTGTCAGCAAGTGAAGGGAAGATAAGGGACAGACTAAGAATACATCATGTGGAAAAAATTGCATTAGGCCAAGGGAACAATATTCTTCAAATACTGCTGAGGCTGGGATATTAAGAAATAAAATTTAAACAAAGAGAGGGAAAAAGATGAGCCTAGGTCCTGCTGAAATAATGCCCTGGCATTGTCAAATTTAAACATGTATTTAGATATAAAAAATATAAGAATATGTCTGCTGAAAAATATACATATATATATGAATATACACATATATGAATATATATGTACACATATATAACTGATACCTATGTGGGTTCACTTTTTCCAGGAAAGGTGAAAGTACCTTTGCACAAAAGAAAATATAATCATATCCTCAGCCCAATACCAGGTTAAATTATACTCATGCAGTGTCCATCATGCAGAAGAGCAGAGGTGCATTAGGGTAGAATTGTTGGAATTAATCTTCCTTTGCTCCTTTGGTTTTTAAGAGGCCAAGATCAAAGACCAGGTCCCATCAAACCCATTAAACTAAAAACAGAAATTATTGGGGGCTGGGGAAGGACTCCCAGGAAAATTACCTCTTTCCTTTTATCCTTTTAGTACAAAGCATTATTGCAAAGAACTTCACTTTATTTAGAATCTTTTCAATACACTACCTATAATTCAAGTGAAAATCCAGTTGGTTTGATTTATGGGGAAAATTTTTATATGGAGGAAAATAAAAAAGAAAGAACTACAGTTTTAAATAGGTCTTTCTGAGCTTATAGATAAATCTGTTCATTGTATATGTATCATTTCCAAATGTGGGACCGACCCCGAAACCCGGCTGTCTTTGCTGAGACCTATCATTGTGCTTATTTATTCCTGTGCATGATCCTGTAATGGCCCCACAGAGATGATCTTCTTTCAGCACCATCTGCTACTAGGAAAAACAAGGACATACACTACACCTGTTACAAGCTTCCCCACATTCTAAGCCTTCTCTCTAGGCAAAATGGAAAATTATGTGAGCAATAAACAGCAATCACCAGCTGATAGGGAGAGACAGGTCTTGATTCTGACAACATTTTAATCAAGTTTCTAACTGGTACTGAAACTGGGAAAGTGAATTATTTGGCCTCCTCGAGTAATCTGTAGGGCATGACAGTGCTTCACACCAAAAATGCAGCCAGCTGGTTATCCAAAGACTGTCTT
Organism: Neomonachus schauinslandi; assembly: GCF_002201575.2. NCBI lineage: Eukaryota > Metazoa > Chordata > Mammalia > Carnivora > Phocidae > Neomonachus > Neomonachus schauinslandi. Next base: position 189,664,848 of record NC_058404.1, read on the forward strand.
GGGCTTTGCATTATGCTGATGTAATTCCTTCCAGAAATATTGTCTGGCATGAATATTTGTGATCAACAGACTAAGAAATCACAAAACTTGCTTGACATCAGTATTTGTGAAGCAGATCTACATTAACCTAATAAATAACTTACTGAGTCCCTTCTAGGGCCAGGCAATACTCCAGCCACTGAGGAAGACAATACACCAGAGCAGAAATCCACATGCTCTCCTTTACACTGAGCTTCCCAGCCCTAGAGTTGGCCAGCCCTTTGCATTCATCAGTTTCTCCCTGCTGAGGATAACCCAGAAGCAATGTTGAGTGCAAGCCAACTTTCTGAGAGCTCCTCAGAGCCAAATGTTTTCTAAACATCCCCAAAGGCTACTCGTGCGCATGTTGCTTCATGGAAACTACATTGATAAAAAAGTTCCTTTTCTAGGAAAAACCAATTATCTCGTGCTAAACATGTTCCGATTTTTTTAAGCCTGCTCTTTTACCACAAGCTATTATCTTTACTTATCTATGCATCAAACAAAGAAATATTTATTGAAATCAAGTATGGCATCAGTATTGTATTAGATGTCTATGAACAATACAAAAGACTTTGGTATTTCACATTGGAAGCAACTAAAACTTTTGAAAACCTACACTCCTCCAGGCACTGCTAAATACATCTCATCAGAGTTCCTCAGGGATCCCTAATCTTAACGAGGTAACAAAATTCACCTAAAGCAATTAGATAATAACTGTAATCTCAAATTGTATGAATAGAAACAAGGGAGAGAACAGAGTGGACTAATCAGGGAAAGCTTTGTGGAGGAGGCAGAATTTGATCTGGAGTCCAGGAGGGAAAGGATCTCTATAAGGAGAGAGAAAGAAGGACAGTCCAAAGAAAGATGATCACAGCTACTGAGAAACAATGGTATGGATAAATCAATAAAGACCTATAAGCAGGAGTTAAAAAAAAAAAAAATCACCCATCCTCCTGAGTTTGGGTCAGCAGCACTGAGTAAGTGTATGTGTGGGGGTATGAGCATCCTTGTGTACTGTACCTTAGGGGATGTCTGACCTTATTTAATCTACCACATGTGTATGACTGAGAGATAAAGAGAAAAACTATTTGATCCATTCATAATGTATCATTATGCAATTGCTTCATGGAATAATACCATCTCAAATTCAATACCATGCTTATTATATATATTATAAAGAAATACTCCTAAAATTCTCATCCCATAATTAGAATTATATCTTGCAAAAAGCTTATCTCCCTTTTGAATAGACAGCCTTAGGAACAAATGAATAGCTTGTCTATTAATTAAATGTGTTAATCTTTCACATTACTATTTTGATAGGATAACTCTGGAGAGGAGACCAAAGAATGCTCTTATATACAGATAAATCTAAATTAATTGCCACCTCACAGGAAACAGATCTAGGCATTGTTACAGACAGCCCAATAAAGATACTCGCTGAATGCATGGCAGTGGTCAAAAAGTGTATAAATTAGACTATATTAAGAAGTGAATAGATAAGATGAAAAATGTCATAAAGCTGTAATATAAGCCAGTGGGGCATCTTCACTTTTATGTATAATGCATTCAGCTCATGTCACTTTACCTCCAAAGACAAATACCTTTGGAGGTAATAGGAAATGCAAAGGTCCAGTGAAGGGCAATAAGATCACTAAAGGCCTGTGCATGGGGCAGGAGTAAGGAGAATGTCCGTACAATATAAGATGAAAATTACTTTGCCCATTTCATCCAAGGAGGTGAGAGGGACAGAATTCATGAATTCACACTAAATGATGAGAAGACACCATCACAGACATGAAATCATCCCAGGGGAAACATGAAGTAGAAAAACCAACAAGATGCATGTGCTGTAAATTTTGGCTTGAGTCAGTCCAAAATCCCTTCTTTATTGAACATGGATCCCAGAGCCTTCAAACCCCTCAGTGGGGGTTCCGGTATGTCTGCTCTGGGAAGAAAGGGGAAAGGTCATAGGGAGGTCACCATTAAAAATACTAAGGCCATGCTCACTAATTTTTTTTTTTAAGCTTTCTGACATTTCCTGATTCACAAAGGGAAAGGTACAAATAATACAAAGCCTATATTAACAGAGCTAAGGCCCAGCATCTTGAGAGAACAGAGTAATGAAGAGAACAGACTGAACTGACATGACCCTGGTTCAAACCCCAACTTGGACACATGTAAGCTAGGTGAGCTTAGGCAAGCTACCTAACCTTTCTATGTTTTCATTTCTTCATCATTGAAATAAGCATGGTAATAATAGTCCCCATCTATCATGTTGTTGGGAGGGCTTAAATACATATGAGGTGTTTACAACTATGCTTAGAAGGTAGTATTGGCCATCAGCCATGTAATCATTGTTCATGAGCTTAAAACACAAGTTTTATGGACGGCTTCCAAATGGCATGCACCATCAATCCTCACAACTCCCTACTGGTGCTATGATACCTCCATTCTGCAGCTAAGTAAACAGAAGCACAAAAGGGTTAAGTGATTTGCCCAAAGTCACATGGCTAGTAAGCAATAGATCCTGGATATGAACCCAGGCAGTCTGGCCTCCAGGATCTGAGCATTTAATCTTTATACTTTACCCACCACTTGCAGTTATTGGGTTCCCTTCCCCTATCATCAAAAAAAGTCTAGTATCTCTGTGCTTTTGTTTTGTTTTGCTTTACTTTGTTTTGCTGCTGCCTGGGAGTGGAGGAGAGAGGTAACATCTGGGATAGAAGCTCCTAAAGGGCAAGGCCCTCACCTGCTTTATTGACAGCTATATTCCCCCAATGTCTAAAACAGAACCTGACATATAGTAGGTACTCAAAATGCATTTGTTAAATGTAAATGAATCGATGTGTGCCCAGAGGAGTGTGTGATACATATAAATACTGATCATCATGCAAAACAAAAATGTGTTTTTGTTGGGGAGATAGAAAAGTTGAAAACAGCTAATTTCTGGAGGGTCTGCAAATTGTCTGAGTTAGGAGAAGCAGTCTTAGGCAGAAAAGAGAGAAGATGACCCCTAAAGCTTCCAGCATGAATCAGTTTGTGTGTCAGCTTTCTTGAAGCTTGCCGGAAAGACTGAAATGAAGTATCTGCTATGGATTAGACACTCAGTACTAAGCTATTTTGGATAGTGGTTACACTGAATTTAGGGAGCCCAGAAGACGGCCCAGGTGGGCCCTGGTGTCAGATGAGGGGCATCAGGGTAGGGCTGAGGAAGAGTGAAGAACAGCAGTGGGGGGAGCTCCAGAATATCCCTGTGGGAAACACTGAGGGGTAGCATACTTATGTGATGTGAGAAGATATGCCTTCAATTTGCATAAGACTTCAGGTTTTTTCTTAAATTGTACATTGATTTGAAATCAGCTTCCAGACAGATACTAATGCAGAAGGGACCTATAGCTGTTCTTCCTTACTCCAAGTATCCCTTGGCTCTGCTCTTAAAAAGCAGATTCTTGACTACAATGGACAGTTAATCTTCTACAGGGCAAAAAAAAAAAAAGGCATCAGGTTAAGGGAAAGTTTGGCTAAAAAACAGTGAGAGTGTCATCTGAGGGGAGGCTGGATGAAAACTCAACATGACTCCAAGTCTAGGAGACATTTTTGGACCTGCCATTGCTACCATATTCTGAGCCAGTCACCCTCTCATCGTGGCCGCCATTTGCTGAGTACTGGAAGCCTCAAGCTCTCCCTACCTGGGTGATATCAGCTGGGCTGGCTGGGTCCTGCTCTACTTGGCTATTTGAGAAGGAGTTCTGGAATCACTGACCTGCAGAGGAGTCACCCTTTCTGCAGAGGGGCCGACTGGGAATGACAGCTGGGAAAACAAATGCTGGCACTGGGTAAAGAGATTTTCAGAGATTTGTCTAACTCAACTTTTCACCAGCATGCTTGTCCCTCTCCTAATCCCATTTGGCCTTTTATCTTATATGAAAGAACATTGTGAGAACAGGGAAAAACCAGCATTTATTAAGGCTCTACTGTGTGCAGACATTTTATACAAGCGTAAAAACAACTCTATAAAGAGATATTATTCTATTTTTATAATTGAGGACCAGAGATATTATAAAATTTGCCCACAGTCACAAACTTGAAAGTAATAAACCTAAATTCAAACGCTGTCCAGATGAACTCAAAGCTCTTTTTGCTATATTGTGTTACCCCCAAGTACGGATCATGCTTACAGGCTCTGTCAGCCAGCAACTACAGCACCTGTATTATTCAGGGTCCCACACAGATAGGACGCTCACAACAGGATGATCTGAAAAGAGTTTATTCAACAAAGCGGCTGTTTACAAAGTATGGATGTATGAGAATCATAAGGGATAGCGTAATAATCTAGAGTTAACTGTAGCAACTAATCTATTAGTACCCTAAGCCCAAAGAGAGGAGGGGAGGGTATGATCACCAGAATATTCAGAAGGAAGAGGTCATATAAAGTTAGCCCCAGGGGTTAACCCTCTCATGAGAGGCAATGACCTTCAGTCCAGGTCCTCTCAGTCTAAAGAGGTCTTACAGCAAAGGTAAATATATCCCAACCTCACCTACCTCTCTTACATCTTGTGCCAGGGGGCCATTAGTCAGTCCAACTAGAAGCCAAAAGTAACCCTGTTGAGATAGCCTATGTAAGTCAGCCTCCCAGGGCAGAGAAGAGGGAAAAGGAGAATGAAGAGGGGATGGAGGAATAAAATGAAAACATCAAGCATTGCACTGTTTAAAAAAATAATAATATAAGAATAATATCAGGAAAGACATGCCTTGCCTTCTTCCTAGCTTTCCCTAAAACAACTGACCATCAAGATCACTGGATATGCTGGTTTCCAAGCTTCTTGGACGCCAACACAGTGCCTATGAAACACAGAATCTACTCGATTTAGCAAGTGTTTTTGCAGCATGTGTAAAAGATAGGTTCCAGTTCAAGACCACCATGATCCACAGGATGACCAGGTCACAATAACATAGGGTGAGAAGGTAAAAGGTAAAGGAGAGAAAGCACAGGGGGTGTAGATGTTGCCCAATAACTGCTCCCACATGCGTTCACGCTCAGCCTCAACTCCGTGGTGGGTGGCCCAGCCCAGGAAACAGCAATCTCAAGCATATGTGAAGGATGATGCTCCCAAGCAAGGAAGAAAATAGCCCTGGGCTGACACTCGAAAATGTCAAGATAGATTCAAATTGTTAACCTTTTTACTTGTACATTTTAAAGAAAAGTGTTTTTGTCAAGCCATTTAAATGCTATCTACCTGCTTCCCTGAAAATGTGTTCTAAAAATTCATCAGGTCTCCGCTAGAAAAGCTTTTTCTCCTGTGATCTCAAATTTGTTGTCCTTTTCTAAGTGCCTCTTGTTCTTTCCTTTCTGGGATGAGAAAAACAGCCGGCATAGTTGGCCAACTTTTGTCATCTTTTTCTTTTGTCTCTTCACTCACGAAGGGTTTTAGCAAACATCTAGTAGACATGACAAAAACAATCACATTGTGCTTTACAAAATTTTTTTTTTTAAGATTTTATTTATTTGTCAGAGAGAGAGAGAGACAGCAAAAGCAAGGGGAGCGGCCGGCAGAGGGAGAAGCAAGCTCCCTGCTAAGTAAGGAGCCCAATGTGGGACTCGATCCCAGGACCCTGGGATCACGACCTGAGCCGAAGGCAGCTGCTTAACCGACTGAGCCACCCAGGCATCCCCAAAATTCTTATATTTCATTTTGATTTATATTCGCAACAAACCTCATGAAGTCAGCTTGGAGAATATTAATATTCCCCTTTTACACACACAGAAACTGATCCCTCAAAAGAGTGAACTTCTCTATAGTGACATGGCACAGAATAGCCCACAGTGACCTTCAAGGCTCTATGTGACCTGTCTGGACCTCCCTTTCCAGCCCCATCTCACACCATCTACCCCTCACTCACTGATGTCAGGTCACACAGTCCTTCCTTCCACTCCTCAAACACATGAATTCATTCTGTCCAGCCATTCCATTTCCCCAGGACATTGATCCTCATCTCTTCACCTAGTAGACTCCTAGATTCTCGGGGCTCAATCCAAGGGACACCTCATTAGAGAGACCTCCCACAGCCACTCGGTCCAAAGAGGGTCCCCTGGCCCTATCATAATTACATCATTCTGCGTGTGCTTCTTCACAACCCTCATCATTATCTGATATGACCTTATACATTTATTTGTTTCTTGCTGTTTCTCTCATCCCCTAAAATATAAGCTCCATGAGAGTGGGGTCCTTCTCTACCTAGCTCATTCCTGTATCCCAGCACCTAGAGCATATACTCATCACAATTTCTACTTGCATACTTAGGTAATTTTTAAAATATACCTATTTATCCTCTATCCTTAAGCTCTGTAAGAGAAGGGGCCATGCAACACAGATTAGGCATTTAGCCCCTGTTTTATTAAATAAAAGAAGGAAAGAAAGAAGGAAAGAAGGGGTGGGAGGAACTCATTTTATTTTGCCTTTAATAAGGGCCGGGCACTCTGCTAAGCCATTATATTCTTGTCTCATTTGGTCCCCAATTACCTACAAGTATATATGTTGTCCCTAGCTTTGCAAATGTAAAAACTGAGGCAAGGGGAGATTATATAACTAGAACAGTTCCCACAGGGAGCAAGTAGAGAACAATGTCTCCAGGCCATGCTCTTTCCAACCACATTAGGCTACACCTAAGCACACTTAGACTTCATACCCCCCACATAGGAAGGAGAAAAGAGGAAGCTACAAGTGTATGGCTTTAGTTCAGTGTAAGAAAAAAGTCTTCCCTCAGTAAGAGCTGTTCTACGCTAGAAGGAGCTGCCTACAGAAATAAAAAATAGGCCACCAGGTTGAGTGGTGAGCAGGTGGGGGTTGGGACTCATACCAGGAAGACAGGCAAATGGGAAGATGGGCAGATCAGGAAACTGATTACATACAAAGGGAACAAGCAAATACATAAACATATTGAGGATAATGGAGCCAGGTTTTTCACCATCAGAGAAGTGAGTTACAAATATGCAAAGGGAGAAAGTTGGAAGGAATCCTGTAGTTTTGAGCATACCTGGGACGTGGATCTTAATTTCTAAATACCATTCTCCACTAAAAGGAACCAGAGTTCTTTGTACTATTTTTGTCATATTTCTGTAAGTGTGAAAATATTTATAAAGAGTAAACAAAAATAAAAATAAAAAAGGTAACAAGTTTCATTCTCACTGGGTATGTAAGCACAAGGTAAGTCCAGTGTTTCTCAAACTTTAAAGTGGATACAGATCACTTGGGAATCTTGTTAAAACGAATACTCTGATCCAGGAGGTCTGAGGTCAGTCCAAGATTCTACATTTCTAACAAGCTCCCAGGTGGTGTCCTGGTCCACAGACCAAACTTTGAATAGCAAGGAATGAAAAAAACACATGATGACTAATAACAAACTAATTACCATTTAGGAAGCAATACTGTCAGGCATTTTACTCGGTGTTTGATGGGCATCATCTCTAATCCTTATCCACAACTGCTAGTATGGCCTGGAAGGCACTGGAAATAAAAAAAACTTGCCAAAGCCAGAGCAATCATAGTAACAGTATGCACTGGGCATGGGAGTCAGAGAGATTTGGGATATAATTTCAAATCAACTACTTACTCAATGTACAGCCCTGGCAAGTTATTTAATCTTTCTGCATCACTTTTCCCCTATCAGATTGCTAAAGAAATGATTGAGAAAGAAATGAAATAGTGACTATACTTACTTAATGCAGGGCCTAAAATATATAGCAACTGTTACCAAGTGGAGCTCATGCTCCAAAGGATGTGTGCTTCCCACCACACTACTATGAATACTGATTCCAGTAGATAATCTTTAAGATTCCTCCCCTCCAAACCAGGAGGTTGTCATCACAGAATGAAGGACTATTGCATAATGTACACCCAGAGGAAGAATCCCAAAGAATAATTATGTACCCGGACTGGCCGAGGAGAAGAAAAAGCCTTTTTGGATGAAAGAAAGAGCATCAGCCAAGACACACTGCCTGAAATCAGGCAGACAGGTGCTTCTGGTGGTGAGGAGACCAGTCTGGTTAGAGCAAAGGACCATGTCGTTCAAAGGAGGCCAGCACTGTGTATGAGATGCTGCCTGGGGCAGCCCGTTCCTACAGTGCTTTAGAGGCGAGTCTGCCAGAGTTTAGCTTGCTTTCTTCTGTAGGTGGCCCAGACAGTTTTGTTGCAAGACAAATCTCTGCTTATTGAACAAATCCTCTTAAACTGTCTGAACATCAACAGACTGCAGCTTTGAAATCCAGATTACAAATTGTAGCACTCATTGGGCGTATCTTTGATGACTGAATTAATCTGTGAGCACAGTTTCCTTGTACAAACATTGTGATGTGGCTAACATAAGGACACCTCACCAACCAGAAAAGGCTAGTTCATTAAACACACCTGGCCCATCTGAGTTGCTCAACTTCTGATGTCTTCAACTTTATGCGTTTTAATTACCCTGTTGCCTACTTCACAACGGAATCCATTCTCTTTCAAGGCATCCATGTTCATTCTTACACCCCTCAGAATCAAGTGATTTCTTATCCGCTGTGATGGATATGTAGAGCCCTTATATATTACTCTTTGAGTAAAACATTTCCCATCCCACTCATATTTCTTCAAGATTATTTAATTTCTACATTTCATCATTTCACTTTGGAAAATTTTACTATCACCTACTCAGACTTAAATTTCTGCCATCCTTTACAAATTACATCTCCCCACCTGCTCTCCTTGGATGTAAATTGGCTGAACATCGAGAGAAAAATCATTCTTTGTTGCTCTGGTTCATCCTTCAGTGAACATACCCCAAGAACACTTGCTCCTAAACTATTTCTGTTTGCCAACCAGCAGCCAGCCAGCAACCCACCCACCCACCTGATGGTTGGGGAAAGATGACAGAAGGGAGAGGAAAAGAAACTGGGGAGCGAAGAGAGAGAATCCAATGACCAATATTTTGGCCCTCTTCCAACCTGGATAATTAGTCTGCCTCTATTTCGAACATGTTTCCCATTTGCAGCATGTATGCATGTGTGTGTGTATGTTGAGTAGGGGGAAGGGAACTCCATGACAAATTATTTTCTTTTCTGTTCCTTCTCAGCCGTGGCCCATTAGAAATAACCTTAAAATTATAAATATAATCCTGGGGAGAGAAGCAAATGTCTCAGGTTTCGACCTCAAAAATCGCTCAGAGATAGGTAGCCATGCAGAATTTCTAAAGGTCTTGGGAAGCTTTTGCCATTTCAGAAATCAGCCTTTAAAAGCACAGGAAAGGAATGTTAAAATAAACAAGCCCCATTAACGGGAACAATGTGAGAAGGCAAGGAAGAGGCCTTGCCCCCTACTGATGGCTTCTCACCGACTCATCCATGTTTTGTCCTTGGCCTGTCCCTGCTTTGCTCTTATAAAAGCTATCTCTCCAGGTGACATCAGGGGCACAGATGGGACTTGGGAGGATGGAAACATGAATTCTTGTAGCACAGCCAGCTCCCTCTCTTAGAAAGATTGGGCTTTAGCCATTTGATAAAGATTGAAGATTTCATTCGAGAGGAAGGGGAGAATTAAGTCTTAATACACAGCCAAGCAGCTTAGAATACTTCCCTTAAGAAGCACTTCTGGAAGGCATCCGCCACATACACTGAACGACAGAAAAGCACCAACAGGTACCCTCAAGGGCCATGGGGAGAGGCTTAAGTTGTCCTCTACAAGCTGGATGCTTTAAGTATGGGTGCTACATTGAAACTTGAAGAAAATTTGTGTTCTGTGTACATATATTCATATGAAATACTCATTTTAATATAAAAATACAATGCTTTAAATAGTTACCAGTTAGTAAAACTGATGGCCCACTTATATCTGTATCTGCTGCCTTTATTCTTTTTGTCTCCATACTTTTGGTACATTTCTTGGGGCCCAAGAAGAGCCAATGTTCCTGTTGGAGAGGATCATCTCTGTTTCATGTCCAGCTATCTCATTGATTCTTTCCCCTTTCACACATCAAGAGATAAAATTCTGGAAGAGTGAATGAGGTTTCTCTTTGCCTCAGTCTTCCTATTGCCCTGTGATCCATAAGCTTTGGCATGGGAAATTTCATCACTTTGCGGGGAGGGCAAATACAGAGAAGAGCCAGGAAGGCAAATGAGTCTCTGAATGGATTGTTGGTTTTGCTTTGTTTTGTTTTAATTCAGAGCTGAGAAAAGAGTTTTGAAAGCTGAAGTTGTCTGTTAAGGCTAGATTTTAGAGAAAGAAAATGGGATTTGAACTCTAAAAAGCTAATGGCCTGGAAGACTTAGAGAAGATAGTTTATAACATCAGCTACAGAATAGAAACAAATAAATCCTATTGTGTAAGCTCTTTTTTTTCCTCAACAGAAAGACATCGAATTTCAAAAAGTTAGTGGGGGGAAGAAAATTACAAGTAATAAGACTTGGGGCGCCTGGGTGGCTCAGTTGGTTAAGCATCCAACTCTTGATTTTGGCTCAGGTCATGATTTCAGGGTTGTGAGACCAAGCCCCACGTCCGGAACCTGCTTAAGATTCTCTCTCTCCCTCTCTCTCCTTCTACCACTCCGCCCTCCCCGCCACCCCGCACTCATGTGTGCATACACTCTCTCTCTAAAAAAATATAATAATAAAAATAAGAAGGAATAAGACTTGATTGCTATCTGAGGAATCCTTCTGTCTACCTCCAGCCAAGGGCCAGAGAAAGCTGATAAAACTCCATGTAGGTTTAGGTGTTTCCTGAGCAGAGGCAATCTGTAAGTCCCTTCCAAATGAAGCCCTCTTCCTAAACCATCACATACTCCAATATCAAGTCTCTACTATCAAGCCACAGTAGAGCTGAAAGGCCATGTTTAGGCAAAGAAAACTAAAGTAGCTTGAACCCCCCCTCCAAAAGCCTCCAAGCTCAAGAATAACATAGGGCAGAGATGTTAGAACAACACAATTACACATGCTCCATATTTACAAATGTGCCTGATGTCCCCCAGCATGCTTTCAGTAATGCTACTAAATCACAAAGCGCACACACAAGAACTGTTGCGACCTAGGTAGGGGAGATAGCAGGAAATGAGCTGTAGCAAGGGACTGCCACAGTATTGAATAATCAGGTATTAGAATTAATGACACAAGTTAAGGTTTAAGTAAGTCAAGAATCTAATTAAGTAAATCAATGATACTACAGTTGAGCACTATGGAACATTTTGTCAGTCGTCTGGTATCTTTACAACATCAAATACATTCCTTTTTTTTTTTTTTTTAAGATTTTATTTATTTATTTGTCAGAGAGAGAGAAAGAGAGAGCACAAGCAGGGGGAGGTGCAGGCAGAGGGAGAAGCAGGCTTCCCCACTGAGCAAGGAGCCCCACGCAGGGCTCAATCCCAGGACTCTTGAGTCCATGACCTGAGCCTAAGGCAGATGCTTAACCGACTGAGCCACCCTGGTATCCCACAACATCAAATACATTCTAAAGGTGTATCTTCAGTGCCCTGTTATATTAAAGGTCATTTTCATTCACCTGGGAGAGATTAGATTGTATTAAATAAAGTATTCTGAAACATTTCTACTTATTTTCATGAACAGCTATTTGTTATTTTGGGAAACATCCAAATATTTCCATTTCTTCTTAGCAAGTTTTTCATGTTATGATATACCCATTTGTTCATTAAACTTTTATTAACCAACTATTGTAAGCTAAGCACTGTGTTAGGGTTAAAAATTTGGTGCCAGTGTGTAGCCACGCTTGTTACATAGGAGACACTTGGTATTCATTGAATAATTACATAAAATATAGGTAAGATACACCCTTGAGAAACATGATAGCTCCTAAATGTTTTCCATGCCCCCCCAAAAAATTCGGAAATACCTGAGAATTGGTCAGTTGGCCTAGGGAGGTCAATCAGTGGACAAGAATGCAAAATGATCAGCAAGGACCCGGACACCAGAAACACTAGTGTTGTAGATAATTTAGCAGCGGATAAGGCCTAGAAAGATATTGACAAGGAACAAATGTACAAGGTACAAAAGCATCAGACACCAACACAGAAATGAGAAAGACCAAGAATGAGAAGTAAAGGCTGTCTCCCATCATCAAGTGGACAACACATGAACTCTCCAGAACTGAGACATCTCTGAAGAGAATAAAAAAAGAAGGGGCGGAGGGAGGGGAGATCTTGAATTGAGTAAATTTTATCCAAAAGGGACAAAGGGAAATGTGCTCGAATCTACCAAGTTTTGGTATGATTGAATTTTCTGCTCTTAAGGAAACAGAGAACCTTAAAAGATAAGCTTAGTACAGTTATTAGAGGAACAAAGAAAGTTTCATATTTGCACATCTGACCATAAAATTATCTACTACATATGGATGAAAGAACTAGGATTTTCTTGGAACACACTGTTGAAAAGGAACAGAGTGTGTTTCCAGCCCCAAGCTGTGTGGCTCCAGCAATGATCATTCTTTCGACCGTACCATCCAATCTCTCTAAAAGACTGGTCTCAGTTTATCAAAGGTTTTTTTTAATGTCTTATATTTTCAAGTCTTAAAAAAAAGTATCAGTATATTTACTGATGAGTAAACCTCATAATGCCTTGTATTAAACTGTTCTCCCAACTGACAGCATCATTTAATTATCCACCCTCAATAATTCGATGTGAATCTGAAAGGTTTCACTCAACTCAACAGCTGACATCTGTGACCACCAGCCCTGTGTGCTAGATGCTTTACATATGCTGTCTAGTTCCATCCTTCTCAAATTGTGGTCTTCAAACCTGTAGCATCCCCTGGGAACTTACTGGAAACACAGACTCTGTAGAAAGACCCTAACCTACTAAGTCAGAATCCACATTTACACATGGTTCCCTGGTGAGCTGTAGACACTTTTACATTTACAATCTTTTCCCCTCTGTATTCCCCAAACCTAAAACAGTCCCTGACACCTAGTCATTGCCTAGTTAAGTTTGCTTAGTGAAAAAAAAAATGAAGAGAGAATGTGTGAAGCCATAATACTGGAAGTGTGGTCAGCACTGTTGTCAAACTTTCCAAAGATGGCTGAGGGACCGCAGGTGTAGAGTAAAATGTGAAGCACATGTTAAAACCAAAAAGGAAATGAGAGTCTATCTGGGGGGTTATCAAATAATGGTGATAATCCCAGGGAACACAAGAACAGTCACATAGCCCCTAAAAGGAGGCCTAAGGCTATTAAGTTGGAGACGTGATGCTGGGCTCTGCAGCATCTTTGCTACTGGACCACGTTTCTCTTGTCAAATTCCTAGAGCAAATAAGAAAGGTGTTTCAGTGATCACCATCTATAGCAACACAGATAGAAGATGCAAGAAGAAATTACTCATGCTCAGAAGTATACTGTTATTTTACTAAAAGAAAGATCTGTGCTCACCTCATCCCCAAAGTGAATTATAAACTCCCAAAACCATGGACAGGAAGAGCACTGGACAGAGTTGGAAAACCCAGATTAAACTCCAACTCTTCACTTGCTTCACGACTCCAGGGAAGTTGGTTAAAGAAGTTTCTTCAACCCCTCAAGCAGATACGTAGCCTCAGGTAAGGCTACTCAGGTCTACAGAGATTATATAACTTGCCTGAGGTTATACATCTGGTGAGTTAATTTGAATACTCATCTGTGTGACTATTAAAATCCATGCTCCATGTTGTTATGATTTTGTCTACCACTCTACTGAGATGCTGACTATACAAACAGACAACAGCCAAACCATTGAGAGAAACAGAACTCTGATCCACAACTTTTGCAGCAACCAGTCCAAGAAAGCAAACCACAACCTCTGTAGCAATCTGCCCACAAGAGCCAAGACTTGATCAACAACTGACAGTTTCCCTAATTTTTGCCCCACTTCCAAGTTGGGACCAACCAAAAAAAGCCAATTATGCTCTATCAACCAATAACATAGTTTGTGCTACATCTAGATGGTCCACCTCCAGCTTCCCTAAGACACCAGTCTCTAATCAGGGCACAGCTAAAACCCGCTTTCTTTACTGTAAAGCTTTCCCACTCCTCTGCCTGCCACTGGGTTCTATCAAACACAAGTGATGGTGCTGACTCCTTTGCTATAGGATAAAAAAAAAAACCTTTGGCTGTTCTCATTTGGATGCTCTTCATTTACATGTGAAGGAAGTTAAACCCCAGAACCTAGCAGAATGCTGGGCACACAGTAGGTGTTCAATAAATGTTCAGTGGCATTGAGCTAAGCTGAATCTATAACAGAGCAATAATAATAGATGATCATAACTACCTCACAGTGTTACTATAAGGATTAAATTAGATCAAGTAAAAAACATTTTGAAAAATGTACTGGGCTCTGGAATCTTAAGGTCTTATTAAGTTAAAAACAATATATAATCAAAACCACATAAGAGTAGTAGTATAATGTTGTTTATTCTGGAGATTCTTCTTTTATTTTTATTTAAATTCCAGTTAGTTAACATACAGTGTAATAACAGTTTCAGGTGTACAATATAGTGATACAACACTTCCATGCAACACCCGGTGCTCATGATGAGTGCACTCCTTAATCCCCATCACCTATTTCCCCCATCCTCCCCATCTACCTCTTCTCTGGTAACTATCAGTTTGTTCTCTATACTTAACAATCTGTTTCTTGGTTTGCCTCTCTCTCTCTCTTTTTTTTTTCCTCTTTGCTCATTTGTTTTGTCTCTTAAATTCCACATATGAGTGAAATATGGTATTTGTCTTTCTCTGACTTGTTTTGCTCAGCATGATACACTCTAGCTCCATCCATGTCACTGCAAATGGCAAGACTTCATTCTTTTTGATGGCTGAGTAATATTCCATTGTATATATATACCACCTCTTCTTTACCCATTCATCAGTTGATGGATACTTGGGCTGGTTCCATAATTTGGCTGTTTTAGATAATGCTGGTATAAACATCAAGGTGTATGTATCCCTTTGAATTAGTATTTTTGTATTCTTTGGATAAATACCCAGTAGTATAATTGCTGGATCATAGAGTAGTTCTATTTTTAGCTTTTTGAGGCACCTCCATACTGTTTCCCAGAATGGAGGCACCAGTGCAGTGCAAGAGGGTTCCCCTTTCTCCACATTCTCACCAACACCTGTTGTTTCTTGTGTTGTTGATTTTAGCCATTCTGAGAGGTGTGAGGTGATATCTCATTGTAGTTTGGATTTGTATTCCCTGATGATCAATGATGTTGAGCATCTTTTCATGTGTCTGTTGGCCATCTGTATGTCTTCTTTGGAAAAATGTCTATTCATGTCTTCTGCCCATTTTTTAATTGGATTGCTTTTTTGGGTGTTGAGTTTTTACGTTCTTTATGTATTTTGGATATGAACCCTTTATCAGATAATAAGAGATTTCTGGAGTTATGTCCTGCTTTTTAATTATGTGAATTCAATAGCCAAACAGATAGAAACTCTTTCTAGATTCTTTCAAAACAGTCATAACTAATTAAGTCTTAGCTGGAGAGATTCTGGAATTCCTAAGCCCTCTCTCCCTGCTTTGATCAGAGTCTCACTCTACATTCTCAATTCAGTTCCTCTGGCTAAAATCACACATCTTTAAACATGTCTGCGTATGCCAGAGAAGAAAAGATAAAAGATTGCAGAGAGCAAGCAGTCCAGATTCTACTTTGGTGTCTCCTACATCCTAGCATTTTTCCTAAGCTTTTGGGTTCTTGTATCAAATAGAGCTCATCTACCCTGTTCAATGCTCCCCTCACTTCCTGACTCACCTGAACTCAAATGGCCCCTGCCTGGCCCTAGAGCTTCTGCCTGGGCCTGCCAACCTGTCCTCACCCTGAATATCTGACTTCTTACCTGTTGGAACCAGAGTGCCTGATCTAGTTTCCTGACTCCAACTTCCAAGGACTGGGACTTTCTTGTTAATGTGGGTTGCATCCTCAAGCAAAGCAGGGGATTGAGACTAACTTGCAGGCTGCCCAGAGAGAGCCTTCCTCTATAACATTTTCTAGGTGAAGTCATCATACACCAGGGTCTGTTCTTAGGTTTTATAGATCAAGAACCTCAACAGTCATCTCTCAAGAGATGACCAGTCATTTTAGGATAGCTTGTACCATACTCAGAAGAAAGTAATATACAAACTAGAATATCTGCCATTTATTTATTAAACCAGTCAGTAAGCTAAGAGCTTCATGGACATGAACTCCTTCAGTCTTCACAGCAGAGAAAGTAAATGCAATTTAGCCCCATCTACAGGTAAGGATATTCAGATCCACAAAGACCTTGTCCAAGTTTACACAAGATAACATGCCCAAGGTTATACATCTGATGAGTTTTGAATGCTCATCTATCTGATACCAAAATCCATGCTCTCAGGCCTATGCTATATGTCTTCATTCTGTGTCTTCATTTTCAATAAGAATATAATTAGTAATCAACTGGATCTTGGGATAGCAAGAAAAGTGAATTTGATCTCTGTGGGAAAGCTACACAGAAAGCCAAACTGTAATTTAGAATTGACTTGATAAGCTTGAAAACGGAGCAAGGGAAGTGAGCTGAATATTGTAAATGGTTAAATAACTGTGAGCTACTTGAGGGCAAGGAACTGAGTTTTTATCTAGCATTGTATTCTGGCAGATTGATGCTCAATAACTATTGGCTAAATAAATGATGGGATTCACCATAATACTTTAATGCACTCATTTCTACCATAGAAATATGCCTTGGGTGGCAGATACTGATGATTATTCTCAGTCAGTTTCTATCAGGAAATTGATGGCACCATGCAAATTAGGATGATTTAAAGAGGGTTTAATAAAAGAACTATTTACAAAAGTGTGGGCATAGCTTAAGCAAAGTGTGTGATCCTGAGCCTGTTACAATTCCATAAGCCTAAAAGATGGGGAAGGGAATGGCCACTGGGACCCAGAAAAAAAGTTTATATAGAGAATCATTTTAGAAGAGCTATGATCTTTGGTCAAGAGCAAGGTTAGGTTATCCTTCTAGGACAGAGCTCAGGATATATACCATAAACTCCCCTCTTCATTCCCTCCAGGCTTCTGTCTGGCCTCCCATTGGCTAAACCAAACTGAAAGCCAAAACCCCAAGAACTCAAGGATGCAATCCATACAAGTCAGTTTCCAGGGCAGAAGGGATGGAAAAGGTTGAAGAGTAGATCTAGGGGGAGAAAACTGCTGCACAATTGCATACTCAATATCCACTTCCCATGCTTTTTCCTTTTTAATAGCTACCCATGGCACCATTTTGGTCAATGACACAAGAGCCAAAGTCTGCTTGGAAATTTTGGAAATTTTTCCTTTCTAAATAAAGATGCCATTCCTTCTTTCTTATGCCGTCTGCCTCCTTCTTACCTGAATGCAGGCAAGAGGACAGAAGATGAGCAGCCATCTTAGTACCATGTGTCAGGCATAAGAATGACAGCCAAGGATGGCAGAGGAGAAACATGGGAGGAGACAGGGCATCTGGTGGTAGCAGCCCAGATGATCTATCATCAGTCTTAATCCAAGAAGAAAATCAATCCTCCATCAGGTTAATCATGGGAGTCAGATTCCTGTTTTATGCAGTCATACTTAATCTTGAATTGATATACCCTAAGCACTAAGATAGGAGCATGGCCAGGTTAAGTCACCTTCTACCCTGGACAGTATTGGATGCCTACACACAAAGGTTGCATCTCTAAACTTTTGTCTTTCCATGCTGATCTTTGCTCTCCCATCCTCATTGGCATCCTATCAATTAAGCTATGATCAGGTTTTGATGGGCTTGGAGTCACTGTTTCTTTAGAGTGAATTATATGGCTCCGTTCTCATCTGTTATATTTTGACTTCATTAATCAAACTCTCAAAGTTCCAGGAACGACTTCCTATCACTGCCTACAATCAAGTCATCTAGGGATGGATAACAGACTATCTATTGCCAAAATAACAGCTAACATTTGTGGAACATTTACTATGTGCCAGGCACTGTGGCACATTTCATTCTTTTATTCCTAGCTTTATTTTTAATCTCACTTTATAAATCAGAAAATTGAGGCTTTGAGAGATTACATTTCTTGGCCAAGTTTACCCAGTTAGCAAGAGTAGCAGCCAGTATTCTAGCATTGGTGGTCTAATTTCAGAATCTGTATTCTTGCAGAGCAATGTATTACAGTGCTTAAGGATGTGTTCTCTGAAGACAGACTACCTGAATCCTAAATCAAGCACTGTTATTTAGCAGCTATGTGACTGTGGAGTTAATTAACTTCTCTATCCCTTGGTTTCCATACCTATGAAATAGATACAATAATGCATTTCATAAGCATTAAATGAATCAATGCACAGTGCTTAACCCAGCATCTGGCACAAAAATGCCAACTTGATAAATGTTAATTCTTATTATCCAACACAGAAGCTATTTGGTGGCTCTGCTCAGACAGATAACAAGATGGCATCTCTTCAGAGACAAAGTGGAATGAAGAAAACACCAGACTGACTATGTGACCTAGGGAAGTCATTTACCATCTTTGACCCTCACTTTTTACTCTAAAATGGGAATAAAAATCCATACCTACTTTACAGTGTTTTATGAGTATCAAGTGAAATCACCTAGAGAAAGGACTCATAAACTATAAAGGACTATATAAATCTAAGTCATTCAATTTCTTACTCACTGAACTAACCCAAGATAATGGGGTACCGGCCAATAGTGATGTCTCCTCTGCATACAGTATGTTAGAATCACTTTATTAGTATTCTTTTGGAACAGCTGTTCAAACCTTTCACAAAGCTCTTGAAATTAGTCTGACCTCCACTCAGTTGTTAGACTAAAAACATATCTCAGAAATAATGGCAAGATCTTAACATTTCATTGACCTTTCATTCTGTCCTTGGAATGCCCCTTTCAAAGTCAAAGTTTGAAAAGTCATGGTTCCCAATGCAGGTACTTCAAGGTGTGAGTAATTCAGTCCTTCCACTTACTGAACACTTTCTATAGGTCAGAGCCTTACTTGTCACTGGAGAGGGAACAGTAAATCAGAAAGTGCTGTCTTTATAGACTCACAGCCTAATCATGGACATAAACATGAAGACATGTCATTTCAATACAATGTGCCCAGAAGGGAGACCCTATCAAGCAGAGTGAAGGCTTCCAGGGGGGTGACATATGAGCTGGGTCTTGAAGAAGGACATGCAGAGGAGGGACAGGAGAAGGAGCAGGTAGTTCTTTAAGCTGACCTATACTGAGATGGCACAAGAAATACAGTCTATTATAGGAAGTTTAATACTTTTCTGTAGCCTCATGCCTCATTAGTCTGGTCTTTCTGATGGAGAGAAGGGCAGAGAGAGAAATGAGGAGTTAGGGCTAGAAGAGGCAAAGGCAAATGTCCTACTTAACTGATTCGAGCCTGTCCGAGAAGCTTAGGTCAGATTCCTCCCACCCTATCATTCAAAGATGGTGTGTGAGAGAGAGTGAGAGAGTGAGAGAGAGACAGAGAGACAGAGACTAATTTTTGTGTTTGACATTTTTTCTTTGGCTATCTTAGTGCCTTCTTGGATGATTCTTTCCCCCCCCAACCCCACACTCCAAGTTAGCATCTGGGTATTTGGGGTGGGGGGCGGGGGTGGGGAGGTAGGTAAAACTTATAGGATCTGGTCAGGATTTTTTCCCCAACTTTTCTTAAAATATTTTATAAATAGTTTCTAATGACTTTGATAGATATTAAATAAATCACTGTGCACCTCACAAGAAGCCCATATTTGTAAATAACAAAAAATTTAAAAAAACTCTTTATAAAGTTTACAACCTGTTGCCCCAATGGTCAGGTGTTTGTTATTAAATCTTAAAGATGTGATTCCAGGGGCACCTGGGTGGCTCAGTTGGTTAAGCGACTGCCTTCGGCTCAGGTCATGATCCTGGAGTCCTTGGATCGAGTCCCACATCAGGCTCCCTGCTCAGCAAGGAGCCTGCTTCTCCCTCTGACCCTCCCCCCTCTCATGTGCTCTCTCTCTCTCATTCTCTCTGTCTCAAATAAATGAATAAAATTTAAAAAAAAAAAAAAAGGTGTGATTCCAGGATGAAAATTTCTCTGCAGAACAAGTGCCTTTTCTCAGATTGTCTTGTTGCTCTTTCTAGCTGTGGGGACAGTTCACTCAGGATGGGCCTTCATCTGAAGAGCAACAGAGAAACAAGATATGCAGGCACCCAACAGCTTTAAGGGACCCTCATTAAGTTGGGTGCAGGGTGCAGACCTGGGATGCAAAGGTGAGCTGGACATAGACCCTGCACTAAAGGAGATCACAGCCTGGAATCCTGAACAATCTGGGATTTCTGACCCATCACTCCACCTAAAAATAGTTCTGGATTCTCCATCTCTAATAAAATCCAAAGCTAGGTTTCCCAAACACTAACACTAAGTGACAATTAAAAGTGCCAAATCTGAGATTAGGAAGATGCACTTTGATCCATTCACCCCATCTTACACTGGATCTGCATGTTTTAGCAGCACACTAAAGACTTTTTCTGATGAAGAACTGTTTCCCAAAGTCTAACCATTTGGTAAGTATCCTCCATGCCACCTCCTAGCAGGCCCCTGGGCCATCCCAGGGCCTCAGAGAGCTGGTCCTCCTTGTCTGCCACCCCAGCTCCATCTGGCCTTGAGTAATCACTGCTCTCCCACAGACACTGAGTTCATTCCCCTGTGTTATTTCTATCTTTGAAATCATCCTGGCTTTTAAAAGTCAGCTTTTTTGCCCATCTCTAGCCCTGTCCACCCAACACAAAATGAAGTAGGTATCTGGCAATTTTCCATTTATTTGATCTCTGTGGATAGCAAAACTAGATCCTTTGATCCAGGAAACCAACTCTGCAGCATCAGCTATCCCATTTGACCTTATGATTGAAATCTATTAATTAACCACCAAATCTTCACTACATAATGGGGCTGATTATATGAGCGAGCAATTTCACTTGAGGCAAAGAAGGATTTTATTACATAGCATTTACATTTTTTAAATTCAGCACTTTGAGGACTATTATTCACATTTGGAAGATTATTATTTGCCTCATACAAGGTAAATTCTCTCTCTCTCACATATATATATGAATACTTGAGATAATTGAGGGAAAGTTTGTATCTTTAAATTCTAATGCTCAAAATCTCAATGAAAGTAGGTATATGGCTCCAAAAAGATTGAAGCAGGAGAATGACATGGTCCAATTGGTGTTAAAAATATGTTGCTTTTATTTAACCTTTATTGGCTTCCCAGAAGCACTATGTAACATTCTAAAAATCTGTAATTCACTAAATAGGCCAAAGAATGAACCATTCAGATTCAGCCCATCAAAAAACCTATTTTTCTAAACTTAACATAAGAAACAAGAAAATCAGTACTTTCACTGGCCTCTAAATATTCCATACATATTCTTTTTTCTCTTCCAGGTAGATTGTACATTTCATGAAAACAGAGATCTTACTGCCCTAATATTTTTTATTTTTTTTATTTAAATTCAATTAGCCAACATATAGTACATCACTAGTTATCCTCCAATATAGCAGGTGCTCATCAGTACCATATGGCTGATTATTCATCATAGTGACCTCTGTAACCTACTAATACCTCTCTCACTACATCCACACCTCCCAAACTTGCTCATTCACTGAATAAGCGTAGCACCTATCATGTCCTAAGGCCTGAGCAAGGGTCCTGGCAATGCAACGGCTCCTGCTTTCAAAGGACTTACTATGTAAGACAGTGGCTCTAACATTTCACTGTGCATCCACGTCACTTCTGAGGAGGAGACTGAAAATTTGCATTTCTCATACAGGTCCAGGTGAAGCAGATGCTGTAGTTTGGGACCACACTTTTAAGAACTACTATATGATCCAGCAATCCTACTTCTGGGTACAAATCCAAAGGAAATGAAAACAGGATCTCAAAGAGATATCTGCACTTCCGTGTTCATTGCAGCATTATTCACAATAGCCAATATATGGAAACCACCTAAGGGTCCACTGATGGATGTATGATAAAGATGGGGGGGGGGCAGGTGCATGTGTATAATGGAATATTATTCAGCCATGAGCAAAGAAAGACACCCTGTCAGTTGCCAACACATGGATAGAACTTGAGGGCATTATGCTAAGTGAAGCAAGCCAGGGAGAGAAAAACAAATACTTTGTGATCTCAATTATATGTGGAATCTAAAAAAAGTCGAACTCCTAGAAACAGAGACTAGAATGGTGGTTACTAAGGGCTGTTGGCTGGGGAAAAAGGGGAGATGTTGGTCAAAAAGTACAAATTATAAGAGGAATAAATTAAGGGAATCTAATGTATACCATAGTGATTATAGTTAATAATACCACATTATATAGTTAAAATTTGCTAAAAGGAGATCTTAAATTCCTCACCACGAAAAAGAAATGGTAATTATGTGTACAGGTGTTAGTTAATGCTATGGTAGTAATCATTTTGCAATATATAAGTGTATCAAATCAACATGTTATATACCTTATACAAGGTCATATGTCAGTCATATCTCAATAAAGATGGGGGGAAAAGAACCACTGGTCTAGTGGATTATTAGAAATTCCTGAAAGAAACTGACAAACCAGATGAGCAAGACAAGAGCCTAACCAGAAAGGACCCATGCCCCCAGTACTAATAACTTTTCAAGGAAGAACTCACCACATACTCACCTCTAAATGACTGTTATTAAAGTCTTAAAAACACTCCCCCTGCAAAAATTTAAGCAAGCTAGGAATTCTGATCCTTTAAAACAAAATTCATTTAAAAAAAAAAAACCTTCTTAATGAAAATGGAATAGAATGTCTGAATCAGAACTGAAAAATCTATCTTACATTTGTGTGTTTTTCTGTTCATTCATAAATGAACTTGCCAAATTGTACTGAATATGTTTTAATGCTTTTACAATTAGACACTTGCCTGAAAACACGTCCTAACAATCAAAAGTGCCATTTCCCTCTTTAAAAACCCTATAAATTTATACCAAAGTTTGTGTAAATTATTTATCTTTTCAATTTATTAACAATGATACAAAAAATACATGACTGCCTTCTCCTAATAAATAATTCAAACAATACAGACAAAGTGAAGCCCTCCCTGAAAAGCTATCCTCCAGCTCTGCCCCTCCCTGACCTGAAAGAAAGCAGGATCAGTTTGGTGTGTATCTTTTCAGTTATTGTTTCTCTGCGCAATTTCACACTGCATACTGGTAGAAATTTCTCATTTTGTTTTAATTTCTAACATAAAAATTATCATAAAATGTATATTTTCCTGCAACTGGCCTTTGTCCCTTAATGTGTTATGGTATTCTTATGAAGTCATTATACACAGACATACCTCATTATTTCTAATTTCTGTATAGTATTCCAGAGTATGGAAATATCATTATTTATCATTACTACCCCCTATTTAACAGACATTAAATTGTTGCTAATCTTGTACTATTACTAACAATGCTGCTATGAACACTCTTAGGCATGCCCTGTTTTGAAAAGATTCAAGCATGATATTGCTGGGTCTAAGAATATGTACATTACAACATGTAACCGACATTGCCAAACAGCCCTCTCAAAAGGCTATACCAATTTGCACTCTCAAAAGTGTTCAGATACATCCTTTCCCCACACTCTCACCCACGCTGGATATTATCAAACTCTCCAAATTTTGCAATATGTTAGATGTTCAAAACCAGCTTTTCTAGGAGCTTATAAAAAGTATTCTTCAAAATCCCAATGCATCTTCTGAATTTTTACTCTTCTTTTAAAACCCTACCTGCTCACTCACTCACTTGCCCTCTCTCTCTCTATATATATATATCATTTTAATTAACTGATCTTATTTTCCATTTTCTCCTTAAGAAATTTTCTAAGCAATAGAGATACCAGTCTTCTCTGAGTTTGTCTGAGTTCACTAATACCTTTTTTTTTTTAATCCCATTTATCTGAGTTCACCAGTGTCCTTTTTAAAATACATGAACTCCATAAAAATAGAACTACCCTAAGGTCCAGTAATCACACTGCTGGGTATTTACCAAAAAAATACCAATTCAAAGGGACAATGCACCCCTATGTTTATTGCAGCATTATTTACAAGAGCCAATGTATGGAAGCAGTCCAAGTGTCCACTGACAGATGAATGGATAAAGAAGATGTGGTATATATTCACAATGGAATATTATTCAGCCATAAAAAGAATGAAATATTGCCATTTGCAACATGAATGGAGCTACAGAGTATAATGCTAAGTGAAATAAGTCAGAGAAAGACAAATACCATATGATTTCACTCATATGTGGAATTTAAGAAAAAAACAAAGGAAAAAAGAGAGAGAGAGAGAGAAACCAAGAAACAGACTCTTAACTATACAGAACAAATTGATGGTTACCAGAGCAGAGGTGGGTGGGGGGATGGGTGAAATAGGGGATGGGGATTAAAGAGTACAGTTATCATGATGAGCACTGAGTAACGTAGAAAACTACTGAATCACTACATTGTATACCTGAAACTAACATAACACTGTATGTTAGTTATATTGGAATTAAAATTTAGAACTTAATTTAAAAAACTTAAAAAATAAATAAATAAAAGTCAGGCACTCCAAAAGGAAATGCATCAAAATATTAATGGTAATCGCTTTCCGAATGACCGGTGACATTTTCTTTGATTTATTATCTTTACTGTCTTTTCCAAATGTTCTCCAATAGTTAATATTTGTGGGATCCTTAACTATTTTCCAGGCACTGTTTGAAGCACTTTCCATGCTTTAGCTCATTTTATCCTCAAAACAAGCATATGAAGTACTACCATTATCCGTGTTATACACACACGGCTGAGAGAGGTGAAAAACTTTTCTCAAATCCCACAGCTATGAAGGATTTAAGCAAGGCAGGCTGATTCCAGATCTTAACCACTGCACCACACTAGTGCCTATGAACATGTACTATTTTTATAAGTTGAGTAAATAAAACCTAAATATCAACTGAAAGCAACTATATTTACTAGCCAAAAATCAATAGCATTATGACCTGTGAGCTTATTCCTCCCTTTGTGATCTCTCTTACATATTTCAAAGGCATTCTTACCTTCCTAGCCACTCCAAAGCTCTTCTCCCCAGCCTCATCTCTGCCCAAAGATTTAAAGATACAAGCTTCAACAAACTCGAGGTTTTATGGTCTTTTAATCTCCCTATAATTCATTTTTATCAGCTTTCCTTTGTCTCCGGTGAAGACATCTTGTTCTGTAAAACACACACTGTAATTTAATTGTTGGCTCTTCTGTGTAATATTCTTAGCCAATATTCTCTGCTTCTTTTTTGAAGCTCCTCGAATCTCACTCTTTAGCTGATAGTTTATGTTTCCAAATACCAATGGGACTGGCCACCACACCCAACACCGACACAGTTCCCCCAGCAAAATCTCCCTGGTTAGGTTTGCAGCTCCCTAGCAGTGGTGGCAATGACTGAGAATCACCATCAAAGAACATCAACAGATTGCATTACAATCTGTCAATCCTTCTCTAGAGAAAGAAATTGGCAACTTGTTATATTAAAGAACCGCAATCAAGCATCTGGAATATGGCAGCGCACGTCGATTTTATGTGAACTGATGAGTTTCAGCAATTTATTATCCTGCACTTTTTGACATAATCTTACCCACAATGTCTCTCCTACAGATGTACATTCTGCATAACAACTGTTATTTGAGCCACACCTTTGTGAATATCCTCTATTTCAGAGGTTCGGCTTTGCAGAACTACACGTAGACTTATTCCAAAGAGAGAATTAGGTACCTTTTAAATTCTAATTAACAAATTATCTGCCCTCTTCATTTGCCTCATGCCAGCAGGAAAATTAAGGCAGCTTCTTAATAAAACATTTGTGTCAATCCACCCTGTTAAGCAATAACCTCCTCACCATTTTTCCACACAGAGAGAGTCAACAATTGGACAAAGCAGACAGGCAGAAAAGACGTGAAAATGTCATCATAACAGCTACAGTTAATATTGAGTTTTCACCTGGGCCCAGCACTGTGGCCGGGTTTACATGCATTATTTCATTAAATCTTCTCAATTGTCCTATGATGTGTTATTATCATCCCCATGTCACAAAAAAAGAAAATGGGGCTTAGAAATTAACAGCTTTGCACAAAGTCACATAGCTAATAAGTAGTGGAGGTGGACTATCAGTTAGCATTGCTGCACAAAAAATTACCCCAAAATTTGATGGCTTAAAACAACAACCATTTATTTGGCTGATAAAACTGCAGGACAGAGATTTGGGCTGAGCTCAACTGATCTCATCTGGGCCTCACTTATGTGTCTGGGGGCATCTGGGGTCCCAGGGTTCTTATCTATGGTGGCTTCCCATTATCCAGAAGGTTAGCTCAGGCTTCTTCACAGGGTAGCCTCAGGGTTCCACGCACAGTGACAGAGGGCAATTCCCAAAGCATATACGTTTTTGGTTCCTCTGCTTGCATTATATTTTCTACTCTCCCATTGGCCAAACCCAGGCCCAAACCAGCCCAGATTCAAGTCCAGAGTAGAGAGGGACTTTATCTCTTGAGAGACCATTTTTGCAGCATATCACAAGTTGCAAGACACATGTTGATGATGCCAAAACCCACTACCCTGTGCCACTCCTGAATTTGTTTGGCCTCAGATCTACGTCCCACCCACCCCCACCTGCTCTGCTCTGCATCACCCGGACACTGACTCTTGTAGGCTGTTGCCGGGCACCTGTGAAAGCCAGTGCAAAATAATGGAGAGAGATTAGAAGACAGGAGGAAAGAGACGCAGGGTGGACCTCACCCTCCTTCTCTGCCTCAGGCTGCATCTCTAGTAGTACAGGCCCCTCTGCACGGTCCGGCATATTTCCGTCTCCAGCTCCTCCTTGTGTCTCTTCTGCCTAGGGGCAGCCATGGCTTCCTGCCATTGCGAATCTCAAGGTTTCTACATCATCCTTTGATTTCCCAGCCCCTCCAAAACCTGTGCAACCAATTCTCTGCATTAAGTTTCCTCTGTTCTAAATATTTCATGATTTCTATCGTCCTGGTTGAATAGAGTGCTGCATATACTCCCCTGGCCTTTTGAGTGTCCTGGGTGAAATCACTTTGTATTGCCTTCTACAATACTAAGCACAATGAAAGCAACCAAATTCATCCACTCAGAAAACATTTATTGAGGAACTACTAGGCCTAAACCTTGACTCGAGACTATATCTACAGAGGTGAATAATACCTTACAAAATTAACCCAAAGGAGACAGGTCTATGGACAAATAATAACCATAGAGTGAAGCTCTTTAATGAAGATATAAATAGACATTATTGGAAATGCAGTCAGACGTGCTACGTCGGTGCACAAGTTCTAGAGTGAGATCACCTAGACTGGAATCCCGGGCACTTTTACTATCAATAAAGCAAGTTATTTATCCTCCCCTTCCTCCTTGGTACAATGGTGGGTAATCAGATCAACTTCATAGGATTCCAGTAATACCTACACTGGAGCTTAGGCCCATACCAAGTGTTCAATACATGTTAGGTAGGACTTTTATGGAAACACAAAGGAAGAAACATCCATTTGCTTTGGGGGTCAGGGAAGCCTTCCCAAAAAGAGGAGGCCTTTCAGAGGACTCTTGAAATAAGTAAGAGGTCACCAGTTGAAATACTACTTCCCCAAAGAAGTTTCTCCAAATCCCATCTAAAAATGAGTCATCCTCCTTCTGACCACCCTCAGCATTTTGTTTTCATACTCCTAGAACAGCAAAATCTCATCTTAATTTTTGTTACAGCTACTGATGCACACACTTCTATCTTCCCTACAAAATTTGTCTTCCGTTGAAGACAAATGCTATTCTCTCTACCCTTATCCACCCTAGAAAGTTTATCACACTGCTTGGCATGTAAGTAGGTACACCAGGTTTTGTTCTGTTTTTTAAGGTTTTATTTTAATTCCAAGTAGTTAACATGCAGTGTTATATTAGTTTCAGGTGTACAATACAGTGATTCAACAATTCCACACATCACCCAGTGCTCATCATGACAAGTGCACTCCTTAATCCCCATCACCTATTTAACCCATCCCCCTTCCCCTCTGGCAACCATAGTTTGTTCTCTATAATTATGTTTTGTTTTTAACAAATGTCAATGTCTCTGCTGTAGCTGCAAATCTTTAGACAGCAGCCACTGTCTTTGGATGATGAAATCGTGACCTGCTAAAACCTTGATGCAGCATTTTTAGAGTCATAGTATATTACAAATGTGCCTGCCACTCATAGAAGATATGAACTTGGAAAATAACATGGATGTCTCCTTCTCCCATAGAACATCACATAGAAACTGTATCTCTTGAGAACACTATTTATAATGATATTCACTGATATCGATTTTATAATACCTTTCAGGAACCCCCTGCAAATCATAAACCTCAATGAAAGAGAGTCCTTCTTTATACTCGATGAAGTAACTTATAACTGATGTAAATCTGTGTTGTACTGGTAGGTAGTTTTGGCTAGCTATTCAATAAATATTTATTAATTGAGTAGAAGCCAGTGAAGAACAAAAATTTAATGTTTTAAATATGGTAGGATCCATATATAGTCAATTTTTTAGGATCATAAAAATTATTTCACTGACCAATGTGCCAATTATTAAGCCATTACTTCTCAGCTCCAAACCCACTGTGCTCACTTACTGGGTAATGCGGGAACTGAGCAACCAAACTTCTGCTTTGGAGTCAAGAGGGAGAGTGCAAGGCTGGAGGACGAAGAGAGCAACTGTTCATTCTGGATTGCTTCCTGTAGACATCCTGTCTGTTCCCCATTCCTGGGGGAACAGCACCTTAGCAATGCCTCTTCCCTTCCGGCAGGGCCTTCCTGGAACAGCAGCGGGTTTTCCCCACACTGGGAGAAGCAGCCTCATCTTGCCACCCCAGTGACACCAGTACCAGGCAATTAGACTCCCTGCACTGAGGACAGAGTTTCAAATTAATTTCAAAGGCCTGCTCTAATTTTCTTTCTAATCAACTTTATGGAGCTTTAATTAACACAAAATAAAATGCTACTATTTTAATTGTACAGTTTTGACATATACTACTATAATTACCATTCCAATTAAAATACAAATAATTTTCATCATCCCAAAAAGTATCTTAGTGCTCCTCTGCCATCAATACCTCCTCCACACACAAGATCCCGGAAAAGAAATTATCTGTTTTCTAGTTTTGCCTCTACTAGAGTTTCATTTAGTTGAAAGCATGCAGTATGTACTCTTTTTGTGTCTGGCATCATTTGTTCAAATAATATCTTCAAGATTCATCCATGTGATTATAAGAATCAGTAATTTTTTTCTTTTTATTGCTGATAACTTTTTTTGTAGAGATGTAACACAGTTTATATCTATTCACATATTACTGGATACAGAGTTGCTTCCAGTTTGGGGATATTATGAACGAAACTGCTATAACACTCATGTACAAGTAACTGAACGGACATATGTTTTCCTTTCTCATGGGTACTTACCTCATAGTGGGCTTGATGAGTCATAAAGTAATTGTAAGTTTAGCTTTATAAAAAAACCTGTCAGGGTGCCTGGGTGGCTCAGTTGGTTAAGCGACTGCCTTCGGCTCAGGTCATGATCCTGGAGTCCCGGGATCGAGTCCCGCATCGGGCTCCCTGGTCAGCAGGGAGTCTGCTTCTCTCTCTGAACCTCCCTCCTCTCATGCTCTCTAACTCATTCTCTCTCTCAAATAAATAAATAAATAAATAAAAATAAAATAAAATAAAAAAACCTGTCAAACAGTTTTTGAAAGGGGCTGTACCATTTTATATGCCCACAGCAATGTTACAAGTTCTAGTCCCTCCATATCCTTGCCAGCACTTGGTATGATCAGTCTTTTAATTTTACTTACTGTGCTGGGTGTGTAGGGGTATTGCATCGTGGTTCAATTTGTACTTCCTAATGACTAATAATTTTTAGCATATTTTGTTATGTTAATTGGCCAGTTACATATCTTCTTTTGTAAAGTATCTGTTTTTACCCCTATTACTTGGGTAATTTGTCCTCTACTATTGAGTTATAAGAGTTCTTCATATATTCTGGATGCAAGTTCTTCATCAGATTTACATATTGGAATATTTTCACCCAGTCCATGACTTCCCCTTTCATTTTCTATAAGTGTCTTTCAAAGAATAGATTTCAATTTTGATAAACTCCAAATTATCAACTTTTTTTCTTTTCTGACCCATGATTATTGTGCCCTAAGTAATTATTACTTTGCCTGCCCAAGGTCACAAAGAATTGCTTCTATGTTTTGTTTGGAAAGTTTTAAAATTTTAGCTTTTACATTTAGATATATTCACCCAATGATAGAACCCCAAAACATAAGAAGCAAAATTGATATAACTGAAGGAAGGAAGGAAGGAAGGAAGGAACGAACGAACGAACAAATGAACTTTGATCAGACATTTCAATACCCTTCTCTCAATAACTGTCTTTGTCAGCTTGGGCCACCATAACAAAATACCACAAACTGGGTGGCTTAAACAACAGAAATTATCTTTTCACAGTTCTGGAGGCTGGAATTCCAAGATCCAAGCATCAGTGTGGTTGGATCCTGGTGAGAGCTCTCTTCCTGTTTGCAGATGGCTACCTTCTAGCTGTGTCCTCACATGGTAGAGAGAGAGAGAGACAGAGACAGAGACAGAGAGACAGAGAGCTCTCTGTTGTCTCTTATTATAAGGACACTAATCCCATCATGAGAGCCCCACTCCCATGATGTCATCTAAACCCTATTACCTCCAAAGGCCCAATACCCAAATGCCATTACACAGAGGGTTAGGGCTTCAACATATGAATTCAGTCCAAAGCAATAATGGATAGAATGACTAAACAGAAAATCAGTAAGGACATAGATTTGGGCAGACTCTCAACCAACTTGACATTAATTGACATTTTTAGAACACTCCACACATCAGAATAAACTTTTTTTTTTTTTTTAATGTACACAGGTAGTCATATTTTGGGTCATTAAAATTTTTTTGACAAATTTAAAAATATGTTCTCTCACCACAGTGGAATTTCATTAAAACTCAAGAACAAAAACAATTCTCGAAAATGCCTAAACATCTAAAATGTAAATAACACATTTCTAATAATCCACGGATCAAAGAAAACCTCAAAAGGTAAATTACAAAATGTTTTGTACTGCACTGAATGAAAATGAAAATGTATCAAAGTTTAGGGGATGCCACTAAAGTAATTAGGGAGACATAGCACTAAACGCCTATTTAAAAAAAAAAAAAAAGGAAGGTCTCAAAGTTTAACTAAACTTTGCACCTTAAGAAACTAGAAAAAACAAGAACAAATACGACCCAAAGTAAGTTGAAGAAAAGAAAAAATAGCGAAGATGAGAGTAGAAGTCAATGAAATAAGAAATAGAGATGGATCAAATTTTGTTAACGTGCTAATTCTCCCTAAACTAATCTAGAGATTCAATGCAATCACAATCAAAATCTGAAGAGACTTTTTTTTTTTTGTAGAAATTTGACAAGCTGATTCTAAAATTTAGGTAAAAATGCAAATGACTCAAAACAGTCAAAACAACTTTGAAAAAGAAGCACAAAGTTGGAAAGCCAACACTGATTTCATAACATATTATAAAGCTACAGTAATCAATAGATAGATATCATAAAGATAAAAAAATCATAAAGATAGACAAATGGAACAATGGAAAGAATAAAGAAATAGACCCATACATATGTGGAAAACTCATTTCAACACAAATTCAAGTCAGCGGAGAAAGGATATTCTTTTCAACAAATGGTGCTGGAACAATTAAATATCCATATGTAAACATTAATTCAAAATGGAACACAGACCTATATATAAACCTAAAACTACAGAACTTCCAGGAGAAAATCTTTGGAACCTTTGGTTAGGCAAAGATTTCTCAGATACAGTATCAGAATCACAGTTGATAAAAGAAAAAAACTGTTAAATTGGACCCCAACAGAACCTAAAACTTCTGCTTTTTGAAAGACCCTGTTAAAAGAATGAGAAGACAAACAACAAAATAAGAGAAAATATTTGCAAGTCATATATCTGATAAAGGAAGTTATCTAGAATATATAAAGAAATCTAAAAGCCCAATAATAAGAAAACAAAACCCAGCTTAAAAAAAAAAATGGACCAAAAAAACAGATACTTTACCAAAGAATATATACAGGTGACAAACAAGCCAGTGAAAGTACCAACATTAGTCATTGTATCCACAATGAGATAGCACTGTATACCTATTAGGAAAGCACAAATTAAGCAAGCACTGGTGAGAAGGTAAAGGAGGCAGAACTCTCATTCACAGTTGCTAGAAATGTAAAAATGGCACAATCATTTTGGAAACCAGTTTGGCAGTTTCTTAAAAATCTAAATGGATGCTTACCATATAAATCCAGTCATTCCAGTGTAGGTATTTACTCAAAAGATATGAAAGCATATATCCATTCAAAGACCTACACATGAAGGCTCATAGAAGCTTTATTTATAATAGCCCAAAACAGGAGACAACTCAAATGTCCATCAACAAGTGATTGAATAAACTGTGGTATGTCTACACATGAAATAGTATTCAGCAATAGAAAGGAAGGAACTGTTGATACATGCTACAATAGAGATGACTCTCAAAATAATTATGACGTATGAAAGAAGACAAGAAAAGGGGCGCCTGGGAGGCTCAGTCGGTTGAGCATCTGACTCTTGGTTTCCGCTCAGGTCATGATCTCAGGGTTGTGAGATGGAGCCCCATGTCGGGGTTCCCTCTCAGAGGGGAGTCTGCTTGAGATTCTCCCCCTCTTCCTCTCCCTTTCCCTCTGCCCCTCCCCCCGCTCGTGGGCACTCTCTCTCAAATACATCTTTTAAAAAAGAAAGAAAAAAGTAAGTCATACTGTACTATTCCATTTATACAAAATTTTAGGATATGCAAACTGGTACACAGTGACAAAAAGCAGATCAGCAGTCGCCTGAGAATGACACACTGGGTGGGTACAAGGAGAGAGAGGGATTAGAAAGGTGCACAAAGAAACTGTTGGAGGTGATGAAGATATTCATTATCTTGATTATAGTGATGGTTTTGCAGGTGTATGCATATGTCAAAACATCACATTTTACACATTGTAAATCAATTATACTTCAATAAATCTGTTTTAATAATAAATAACTGAATGTTTTCTGCTTCCTGACTAAATCTTGATTGTTATAATAGGAAGGAAGGAAAGAAAGGAAAGGAAAGGAAAGGAAAGAAAGGGAGGGAGGGAGGGAGGAAGGAAAGAAGGAAGAGGGAGGGGGAGGGAGAGAGGGAGGAAGAAACTGTAGCATATAATTAAATGAAATGGAAAAGGGAAGAAATAGATGGAATGAAATGGGAAGAGTCCACCCCTTTCAAATCCCCCTCAAAAGAGCCTTTCCATATAAACTAGAAAATTATTTGAGACCTTATCATTGCAATTGTTTAAGGAAAAACACCGTAAGGATGCTTTAGTATTTAGTGGCACAGGATTAGAGATAAGAATATACATTAATATGCTTTGATAAACCTTTACTTAAACTTCTTTGTCAAAGCAATATTTCTGAAGGAAGAAAAACACATTCCATAATGTTTTCCTATATATTTTATAAGTTTAACAATGTGTTCATTTTTTCATTTTAAGTAGTTAGTTGATGTATAGCCAACCAATCAGCTAATACATTTTCCAGACTCCTTTACAGCTAAAAATGGCAAAGTTCCCACCAATGAAATATAAACAGGAGTGATGTGTGCAGCTTTTACATCACTTCCTTCAATGGGAATCATCTGCCCTTCACTTCTCTCTTTTCTTTTTCCCAAAGACTGGAACATAAACGTGGCCATAGAATACCAGGATCAAAAATGCAGATGTGGACAACACCCTTGTCGATAGTGGGGCAATGTGACTAAAGTAACAGGATTCCTGGCTGACCTTGTGAGGCAGAGTCATCTTCCTGCCTTGGACTACTCCCTCCCTTTGGAACATCAAGTGACAGAGAAAAAAACTTATCTCTTGTTTGGGCCTCTGTAGTTTGGGGTCTCCTTGCTAAAGCAGCATGATATCTTCTCCAGTGGTTGGGGATCCTTGCCCTTACCCACCAAACTTGGTGTATTTCATGGAACAAAAAAGATGTGAAAAGAGTTATGAGTAAGAGGCGTAAGGATGTGATAATACCGGGGTGCGTGGGTGGTTCAGTTGGTTAAGTGTCCGACTCTTGATTTTGGCTCAGGTCATGATCTCAGGGTCGTGAAATAGAACCGCACATCGGGCTCTGCACTAGACATGGAGCCTGCTCAAGATTCTCTCTCTCCCTCTCCCTCTGCCCCTGCCCCCTGCCTCTCTAAAAAAAAAAAAAACGTGTGATAATACTGAAGGTGAAGGATGGAAATTCCTAGCCTGAGGCAAAGAAATTACAGAAAAAGAAGAGATCTAAGGATGATAGAAGCAGAGGACCTGGCTAAAGGAGAGAAGGGTGAGAGGAAAGTTTGCCTACCACTGAGCCTTTGGATTTAAATGAAAAGGAATTTGAAAAACTCCCAGCCAAGAGCATTTCACTTTCCTGCCATGATTTAAAATCAATGTATTGTTGGCAGTGGTGAGTTCTCTAATTATACAGCCAAATGTGTCAATAAAGTAAAATGGTATTCCTCCTGAAAAAGCGAATGCCCAGTACTGTACAAATATTAAAAATAACACTGAGTTCATCTTTTCAGAAAGTGGATCTTCCTCTAACTTTTCAACTATATAGCAGTAATTAGGAATCAGATCCCTATTTATCTTATCTCCCATTTACCCCTATCTAGTCTGCATAACATTAGTTAAGGAAATGTACCATTTCAGGACTCCTTGGTCTTTTTAAAATAAAAATAATCACTTTTAGAATAAAATATTGCCATCTAAAATTAAAATGTGTGTCATGAGGACACCACTCAAGTCCAACATGCAAATGTGACATTTCACTGGCTCTGCTCTACCACTGAAATACAACCCTGAACTCCCACAACTCCTTTGCAAGAAAATATTGCTGACATCACTCCCCATCATCTATATTACCTATTTCTAGCAATAATCCCCTATCAGCAATGTACAATAATAAGGATTTAGAGTGATTCACACTGGGCTCAACTGAGCCGTTTTACTGCTCCCACCTGGGCTCACTCACACATCTGAAGGTTGTCAAGGGGTCAGCAGATCTGGGCTCCACTATAGCAACTAGTCTCTACTCCACTTATCTGAGATCCCATTCCTGGTACTAAGGAGCAAGCGCAATCATGCAGGCTTTTTGGTCACATCAGGCCTGCTATTCCACTGGCAAAAATGTGTTTGAACCCAAAATAAGGAGTAGGGAAATACACTCTGCTTCTTGAATGGGATAAACTGTGAAGTCACATGACAATGGGCATGACTATATGACAAGTGAAGAATTAGGGCCATTAAAGTATCCTACCAAAACCCATTGTATGGGTACTGAAAGGGAAAACTCTTTTTCCATACTCTACTCCCAATACTTCTAACATCAGACTGGGGAGGGGGGTGGGGATCCATCCCAAGCAATTCTCCCATACCAGCTGGGTGTCCTACAATTCATTTCAATTCTGACACAACCTGGAAATAGTGTCAGACCCCACAGGATAAGGGCTCATTCCCGTAAGACTGCCCCCTCTTTTCAGACCAGTTGAGAGTCCAGGTTGTCACCAGGGCTTACTGCCCACTGGCTATAAATAGGA
The DNA here is from genome assembly GCF_002201575.2 of Neomonachus schauinslandi. NCBI lineage: Eukaryota > Metazoa > Chordata > Mammalia > Carnivora > Phocidae > Neomonachus > Neomonachus schauinslandi. The sequence goes on from NC_058404.1 coordinate 189,700,644, forward strand.
GGTTCTCATGACCCCTCTCCTCAAGTTCAGTAATTTGCTAGAGCAGCTCACAGAACCCGGGGAAACAGCTTACTTACTAGATTCCCAATTTATTATAAAAGGATACAATTCAGGAACAGCTGGATAGAAAAGATGCATAGGACAAAATATGGGCGACATGACACAGAGTTTCCATGCCCTGTCCAGGAGCACCAACATCCTTCAAGGATTGTTATGGAGGCTTCATTATGTAGTCATGATTGATTAAATCACTGGCTACTGGTGATTAATTCAACCTCCAGCCCCACTCCCCTCCCCAGAGGTCAAGCGGTGGGGTTGAAAATTCCAACCCTCTAATATCATATGGGTGGTTCCCCTAACAATGAGCCCCCATCCTTAAGGGCTTTCCAAAAATCACTTCACTATTATACACTCAGGTGTAGCTGAAAGGGGCTTGTTATGCATTAAAAAAAAATACCTTCTTTGCTCTTATCATTTAGGAAATTCCAAAGGTTTTAGAAGCTCTGTACCAGGAACCAAGAGGAAAACCAAATGTATATTCTTATTAATCACAGTATCACAGGTACACACACAGGCTCATACATATAAACACACTTATATTCTGCTTTGTCTCCTGCTCCCATTTGTCCCCTCTCCTTGAGACGTCCTTCCTGAATTATCTCCTGATTCAAATATAGTTGTAGCTCCATTCGTAGAGTAAGAGCAGAGACTGAGTCAGCCAACACACTCATATTCTAGAAATGTCACTAACCAACTATGTAACCAATGAGAGCTGTGGAAATAATCTTAAGTTTCTTTCAAGTTCTAATTCGCAGTCCTGTTTAGTTTACCTTCACACCATTCCCTTCAACTTCCCACAACCATCAGACATTACCTTCATTCATTTCTTCAGCAAACATCAACTGGGTGCCTTTTGTGTATTAAGCCCTTTCCAGAAACTGGAAATTCAGAGAAATAGTAAGCCAAATCCTCACCTTCCAGGAACCACAATCCAGTAGATAAAACAGACAACTAAAAGCAACAATGCAATGACAAGTTGTAGTGTTAAGTGTTGACAATTAGCTTTTTTTTACTGTAATGCAAGTGTCTGACATGAAGTTTTCCACTGTCAAGGAATCCATTTCAAAGACATCCATCTCTAATAAAAAAGTGGCCAGCTACATAACTAGATAAAGAGCCAGGCCACTCTACCCATGAAGTTCCCCTTTTAGATAGCCCTGAGTGACTTAGACAACCAGCTACTTAAATGACTCTGTGTTTCCCTTCCTGTGCTTTAATTCCCTGCTCTTATGTTTTAAATTCACCAAAAGGAGCAAACCCATGAAACCATAGGCCCTCCACCCTCAACCCCAATAAAGGCAGAACCCCAGGTCCACTCTCTCTGTCTCTACCCACTCAAGCCATTCTTAAGTGTGGGAGGAAAACCCTGATGGGCTAAACAGGTTCTGCTTTCTCTCAAGAGTCTAAAGTAAATAGTTAAGCCTCATCATGCATACGTATGTCTGATTAAGTGTGCTCATGCAGGCACAAAAATTATAACAAAGACATGTTCAGACTACCCCACTCTCTTCAGGTGCAAGAGTCTGAGATTGCCTGCCTAGCCCTCCTCCTCACTTCTAAAGAGGAAAAGGTCTTTCGTACTGAAAGAAAAGCTAAGTGGATCCTCCTGATAAAATGCTGAATGGGTGTTGGAAGGGAAGACAGCATAATAAAGCTAATCAGGCTGGACCTGATTAATAGGAAGAAGTTTTTAGAAAATTGAAGAATGAGCTTGAGTGAGCTTATAGAAATGAGAGAAGAGCATAGAAGAGGAAAAGGAATTCTAATGAGTGTAAAAAGAACACAACTGTATTATCAGTTTTTCTATTAATGCATAATAACTACCACAAACTTGGAGTCTTAACACAAATTTATTATCTCAGTTTTCTTGGATCAAGAGTCTGGGCACAACTGACCTGGACGTTGTGGTTCAGCATCTCACAAAGCTACAAAAAAAGATGTTAGCTGTGCTACAGTTCTCATTTGGAGCATGGGTTCTTTCCCAAACTCCCTCACTCATTCAGTGTTGACTGAATTCAATTCCTTGTGGTTGTAGGACTGAAAAAGTCCTCCCTTTCTTGCTGTCAGTGGCTGGGGATCACTCTGTGTCTAGAAATTGCCCACAATTCCTTGCTTCATATCTCACAGTCAGTTCATAACATGAGTAAATTTGCTTTCTTCCAGGCCACCACCACTTCTTCTAAAAGTTCGTCTGATTAGGCCAAGTCCAACCAGGACAATTCCTCTTTAATTAACTTAAAGTCAACTGATTAGTATCCTATTCATGGGAATGATAGCCCATCATACTCACAAGCCTCCTTCACACTCAAGGGAAAAAGGGATTACATAAAACAAGAGTGGAAATCTTGGGGGCCATCTTAAAATAATGCTGCCTGCACTGTGTGTTTGAAATGGGTTTTTGTGGGGGTTTTTCTGTTTGAAGATTTTATTTACTTATTTGAGACAGAGAGAAAGAGAGAGAGAGAGCACAAGCAGGGAGGAGGATCAGAGGGAGCGGGAAAAGCAGACTCACTGCTGAGCAGGGAGCCAGATGCGGGGCTTGATCCCAGGACCCCGTGATCACGACCAACTGGAGCCAGAACCGAAGGCAGATGCTCAACCAACAGAGCCACCCAGGGGGCCCTGTTTGAAATGTTTTAATATGTTTTGGAATGACAGTAAAGAATGGAATTCCTTTTCCTTAAATTTGCTTGTCAAATTGTGTTTTGCTAACTGCCAGAACACCCAATGCTTAGTCTTAGGGTTTATAAAAGAGAAAGAAAGAGGGTTGATGAATACTAGGTCTTGAACCATGGAAAAGACCAAATTCCCTGTGACAGCTCTTTGGGTCTCTAAAGTCTAGTTTCAGATATTATAATATTAGATTCACTGAACACATGCTTTCAAATAAATACAGTAAACTACAGGGAAAAATATCAATATTTGTATTTATAAAGTATCTACACATTTTTAGGGGCACCTGGGTGGCTCAGTTGGTTGAGCATCTGATTTTTTTTTTTTTAAGATTTTATTTATTTATTTGAGAGTCAGTGAGAGGGCACAAGCAGGAGGAACAGAGCAGAGGGAGAAGCAGGCTCTCTGCTGAGCAAGGAGCCCCATGTGGGACTCAATCCCAGGACCCTGTGATCACAACCTGAGCCAAAGGCAGATGCTTAACGGACTGAGCCACCCAGGCACCCCTGAGCATCCACCTCTTGATGTCGGCTCAGGTCATCTCAGGGTCATGAGTTCGGGCCCCACACTGGGCTTTGTGCTAGGTGTGGAGCCTACTTAAAAAAAAAAGAAAGAAAAGAACTACACATTCTTAGATGTATTTATTTTTTTATTGACATATAATGTACTATTTGTTTCAGGGGTACAGGTCTGTGATTCTTCAGTCTTACACAATTCACAGTGCTCACCATAGCACATACCCTCCTCAATGTCCATCACCCAGCCACCCCATCCCTCCCACACCCCACCACTCCAGCAACCCTCAGTTTGTTTCCAGAGATTAAAAGTCTCTTGTGGTTTGTCTCCCTCTCTGGTTTCGTCTTCTTTCATTTTTCCCTCCTTTCCCCTATGATCCTCTGTCTTGTTTCTCAAATTCCTCACATCAGTGAGATCATATGATACTTGTCTTTCTCTGACTGACTTATTTCACTTAGAGTAATACCCTCTAGTTCCATCCACGTCGTTGCAAATGGCAAGATTTCATTTTTTTGATGGCTGCATAATATTCCATTGTATATATATACACCACATCTTCTTTATCCATTCATCTGTTGATGGACATCTGGCCTCTTTCCATAGTTTGGCTATTGTGGACATTTCTGCTGTAAACATTGGGGTGCAGGCGTCCCTTTGGATCCCTACATTTGTATCTTTGGGGTAAATACCCAGTAGTGCAATTGCTGGGTTGTAGGGTAGCTCAATTTCAACTTTTTGAGGAAACTCCGTACTGTTTTCCAGAGTGGCTGTACCAGCTTGCATTCCTACCAACAGTGTAGGAGGGTTCCCCTTTCTTCGTATCCTCGCCAACATCTGTCGTTTCCTGACTCGTTAATTTTAGCCATTCTGACTGGTGTGTGGTGGTATCTCACTGAAGTTTTGATTTGTATTTCCCTGATGCCAAGTGATGTTGAGCACTTTTTCATGTGTCTGTTGGCCATTTGGATGTCTTCTTTGCAGAAATGTCTGCTCATGTCTTCTGCGCATTTCTTGACTGGATTATCTGTTCTTTGGGTGTTGAGTTTGATTAAGTTCTTTATTTTTAGATGTTTTTAATTTGCCTATGTAGAACAAAAAATGAAGGCTATCTTGTCCTTATGAGAGGAAGTATTTTTATATTTTTATAACACTACTTACTGTATAACAATGGATGGTGACTAGGTTTATTTCTGCTTTGAAGATTTCTTCTAATGGTAGTTGGAAATTAACCCTAAGACAAATCTGAAAGAGCCATTGTAAAAATGGAGGATGTTTGAAGGCACCTTATTAATTAAGCCCTCACAAATTCTGTATCAAAAGAAATCCCGAAAATGTACTAATGGCCTAATTTTTTTGTATTTGGACATATTTTACTTCATTTAATATTCACAACAGTATTTGGGCATTTGCTTTACTTTCTTCATTTTCACAGTGAGAAAAGCTAACACTCAGGTAAGTGACTTCACCAACACTACACAGCTGGTGAGGAGCACAGTAAGGAAGGAAACAAACCTAGAATTTTCAACCCCAAAGTCCTTACATTTTTCCACTCTGCCACAATGGTTTCTCAATCATTCATCCTTTTATTCATTCATTTCATTCAACAAATGTATTATTTGGTGCTTGTTATATTTTAATAATGGTCATAAGCTCTGGGCAATACAGCAGTAAACAAATACATTTAAGCTTTGCCTTCATGGAGCTACCAGTATGGTGCATTCAAAAACCCGGTGTAAATTTTTCCTCCGCCTCATCCATGTAAATAAAACTAATTCCCTCGGGCGCCTGGGTGGCTCAGTTGGTTGGGCGACTGCCTTCGGCTCAGGTCATGATCCTGGAGTCCCGGGATCGAGTCCCGCATCGGGCTCCCTGCTCGGCGGGGAGTCTGCTTCTCCCTCTGACCCTCCTCCCTCTCATGCTCTCTGTCTCTCATTCTCTCTGTCTCAAATAAATGAATAGAATCTTTAAAAAAAAAAAAAAAAACTAATTCCCTCATCTGTGAGTCCAGAGCATGTTATACTTTGTGCTTCGAGAGTACACAGCATTGCATCATGGTTTACTGGATCCCAGACAATAGGCCATGCAGGGTACCTTCCAGGCTCCCTTCCTAGGACGCCTGCCAAGATAATGCGGCACGCATCTGTCACAAATCAGAGGATACAGAAGAAAGGAAGGGAAGGAACACACAACCTCAGTTGATTGTCACTTTAAAGGAGCAAAGGAAGGCCATACCATACTAAATCACTGAGACTGCTAAACAGGAAACTCAAATAATACACACCAGAAACACACAAGTTCAAACACATTAACTGCTGGAAAGAAATTGAGTCGCTGGGAGTTGCCATCATCTCCTTTCTTGCAGGAATAACTTTTGTTTCATCAGAATGGCACTCTCAATAAACATTCTTTTAACACATTATTTTGCTGGTTTATTGTCACTGGAGTTTAACATTTTTCTCTGTAGCTCAAGAGCTTCTCCTGAGGGAAATATATGAAAGCAGTGGGTTGCCTGCAAAATCCTGGGTAATGTTAATCTAAATCCCCCTACATTCTCTTGTTCTTCTGACTCTGAATTATATCAGCTTTCAAGATTCGGTGTGATGCCACATTCATACAGTTATCAGTTACTAAAATCTTTGTCACCCAAAATGAATAACACAATATGGTGTAACACAACATAACATCACATAGCATAATATAGAATTTCAGTAAGAAAAAAATATGCTCACAGAAAATGTCATTTTTTCTAAAACTAAAAGAGATTTATGGTGATTTGTCCTTGGGGAAAAAATTGACTTTTAGATGATTGAATCTGGTATTAAAATAAGAAGTTATTAACAACTGGGTATATATTCCTCCACTTACAAGCTCTGGGGCTTTGGCAAATCACTTAACTTTTTACCAATTCAGTTCTCTTACCGATGGAATGAAAAAAACAATAGAATCTCCCTCGTTAGAGCTATTGTAGGAGTAAAATGAGCAATACATATAAAGCACGTAATTCAGTACCTGACAGAAGTAAACTCTCAATAAATGTTAGCTATTTTCATGTAATGTATGCGTGTTAAGCATACATTCCTTTCTGTCTGTAGCAACCAGACTCTTAAGAAAGACTCTGGGATACAAAATTAGGAAAAAGTCCTCCCAAGTTCACTTCCAAAGAACAATAATATTTCCAGCCGCTGGAGAAATATGTTGCAAATAATCCTGCTCAAGTCTTTTATTAGATTCTTGCTTGACTAATGGGGCCACTTCTGAATTTGGCATTTAGAATACTCACTAAATTTATCCTTTACAGAACTCAGCAACATTCCATTCTCCATGGCTACATGTTTTCAGCATCTATTACCTTTAATTTTTCTTTCTCTGTCTTCCTACAAGAATTCTCAATGGCTATGGCCACAAGTTGGGCCTCTCTTTATTTCTCAACATTCACTTCTTTAGCAAAATATTCTTATTTTGCTTATAAAATTATTCTTATGTGCAGAGTTCTGACAACTGTTGCCACTCTTCTTGCCCTAAACCAAGGCAGCTACCCAGCCTGACCACCTGCTTGTCATTTCATTCTGCTCCATCGTTCCAAGGAAATCATTCTTTTTTGCACTCTACAGATTTAGAGCCTAAGTGTTTGATAAACAAGGCATAAGGAAAATATTAAAAAGGCAGAAGAAAATAACAGAGCTTCTGTTAAATGAATTAATGTCACAAATTTTAGGTAAACATATTTTCTTAGAGATTATTCCAGGTGCAGACCAGAAATAGAATTTTGACAAGTATTTATTAATCTCCAACTTCATACCAAGCATTCAATTGACTGCCGAGGGCAATAGCCATAAATAAGACAAATGTGGTCTCTGCCCTCACAGAGCTTAGACTCCAGGGGACAAGCAGGAAAGACAAATGCTAAACAAACAAAGTGTGAAGGCAAAGGTGAGGTTATCAGAGTGAGGCCAGAGATAGTTACCTATGCAATAAATATTATGTTCCTGTGTCCACCCACCCCCAAAAATTCACACTGAGGCCTTAACCCCCAATGTGATGGTACTGGGAATTTGGGCCTTTGGGAGGTGATTAGGTTTAGATGAGGTCATGAGAGTAGAGCCCCCATGATGGGATTAGCATCCTCATAAGAAGAGGTAGAGACCAGAGCTCACTTTCTCTTCCATATATGAGGATATAGTGAGAAGGCAGCTAGAGACCAGAGCTCATTTTCTCTTCCAAATATGAGAACTATGAGAGATAAATGTCTGTTGTTTAAGCCACCCAGTCTGGGGCGTTTTTCTAACGGCCACCCCAGCTGACTAAAACAACTCCCTTCCACACTGTAAGGCAGAGCCACTCAAACTGTGGCCATGGACTAGTGCCCATTTGCAAACTGCGTTAGTGGCCCCTTATAAATTATAAACTTATAAATTTTGGTAAAGTAATTTTATGTCTACTAAATTTTAAGAATAAAAAATAGATCTTGTGTTTTGTATGTTTTCAAATTCAATTTTAAATATAATACATTTTAATTATATTTGATAAAATTATTGGTCTGTGATGAGTTGTAAATAGAAATACCAGCTCTTCATCACAGATGGCTTAAGAAGCCATACCCAGCAGACTACATTTTCCATTCTCCCCTTACATCTAGGTGGGGCCTTCAAACAAGTCTTCCCCATTAGTGTGTGAGGAAAAGGAGTATGCGCCACCTCTGGGCCAACATGGGATGAGGTACTATGCCTTCTCCATACCCTCTCTTCCTTCTTTCACCAGCAGCTGGATGCAGGTGATACCAAAGTCTGAGGGACAGCAAAGCCATAAAGTGGGAGAAGTCTAGTCCCTAAATCATCATGGGTAGGAAGACTGTCCACTAGCCAAAAACATCTATATTATATAAGTATGGGTGAATTATGTTGAGGTCATAAATCCCAGCACCTCAGAATGTGGCCGTATTTGGAAATGGGTCTTTACAAAGGTAATCAATTTAAAATGAGGTCATCAGACTGAGCCCTAATCCAATATGACTGGTGTCCTTCTAAAAAAGACACAAAGACAGATTCAGAGAAGACAACGTGAAGACACACATGGGAGGAAAATGGACATGTAACTGGAACGATGCATCCCTAAGTCAAGGAACACCAAGGATTACTGGCAAATACCAGAGGCTGAAAAGCACAAAGAAGGATTCTTCCTTACAGTCGTCAGAGAGAATAACTGACACCTTGATTTCAGGTTTCTAGCCTCTAGAACTTGGAGACAATGACTGTTGTTTTAAGCCACTCAGCTTTTGGTCCTTTGATACATCAGCCCTAGGAAACTACACAGTGAGTAAGAAATAAACTTTGAGTAAAACCACTGAAATTTGGAAGTTGAATTAGTTAACATCATCCTAACAAATGCAGAGAATATACTGTAAGCAAGTTCCACTGTAGCCTACAGGGTCAAGGGACATCATATTTGTGGCAGAGGCACTTAACAGAGATCTGAGAAATGAGTAGCAATCAGCTAGCACAAGCAGGGAGAGGGTGCTCTGACAAGAAAAAGGATTGATAACAGCAGAAAAGCTTTTCAGGAACAGCATGTTAAGACAGCCCTGAGACAGGAAAGACTATGGCGGATCCAGGAACCAAGAAAAGTCCAGTGTATCTATAGCATGAAGAACAGGAGAACAGACAGAGGTAGGTAGGTGGGCAGGTAGGTAGACAGAGGTCAGAGCTCATAGGTTCTGACAACTACAGAGGTGTGTGTCAGTAGCATCAGGAAGGACAACAGGGTGCACAGTCATCAAAAGGGGGTTTATTGGTTCTGATCCATTCACACACACAAAAAGAAGTCAGGAATGATTAAACCTCCCCCAGTGCTCAAGTCTGGAGGGAGCCGGGAGAGAGAACACAGAGCCACACCACAGTAGCCCTGAGCACCCAGTGCTTTGAAAGAACACTGAAGAAAAGCAACAAAACTGTGGTTAGAAATTATCTTAGTCCTCTCAAGCTGCTATAACAAAGTACCCAGACACTGAGTGCCTTATAAGTACCATATTCATTTCTCATAGTTCTGGAGGCTGGGAAGCCCATGAACATGGCGCTGGAAGATTCTGTGTGTGGTGAGGGCTCACTGTGCCCTCAGAGATGGCCACCTCTCCACTGTAACTTTATGTGGTGAAGAGGCAGGGGAGCTCTCTGGGTCTCTTTTACAAGTTCATTAATGCCACACTGCAAAGGATGTGAATAAAGGAACATAGTTAACTGTGGTCATTAGTCAGCCTACAACAAGCATCCAGGATGTGCTAAGGGACTAAATGTGAATTATGAGAAAAGGGAGGAGTCAAGAATGACTCCAAGTGCTTTTGCCCTACACAGCTGGAAGAACAGACTCCTAAGATATAGAAGGCAATGGGTAGAATTAACAATTCCATTTTGGATTTGAGACCTTGCAAGACTATTAGAAATTTAGGTGGAGATAGTAACTGGATATACAAGTCAGGGAAAGTTAGGCTGTCTTAGTCCATTCAGGCTGCTATAACAAAGTGCCATGGCTTACATACAAAGGACTGGATGGCTTACATACAACAGAAATTTATTTCTCATAATTATGGAGGCTGGAAGTCCAAAATCAAGGTGCCAGCATGGTCAGGTTCTGGTGAGACCCCTCTCCCTGGTTTGCAGACTTCTCATTATATCCTCACATGGCAGAAGGAAGGACAGCTCTCTGAGGTCCCTTGTATAAGGGCACTAATCCCACTCATGAGGGCTCCACCCTCATGACCTAGTCACCTCCCAGAGGCCCCACCTTCTAATACAATCACCTTGGACATTAGAATTTCAAAATACAGATTGTGGGGAGGACACAAACATTCAGACCATAGTAGACTTTCACATCAAATTATTGAGGAAGCAAAGATTGAGAAGTCTCCAAATTGGTCTTAACCCAATACACTGTATTGAGTCAGGGTTCTTCAGAGAAACAGAACCAATAAGGTGTGTGTGTATATAAATATTTATTACAGGAATTGGCTCCCGTGGTTAACACAATCTGCTGTCTATAAGCTAGAGAACTAGGAAAGCCAGTGGTATAATTCAGTCCAAGTCCGAAGAGAATCTGGTATAAATCCTGGGGTCCCAAGGACCAAGAACCAGGAGTTCTGTTGTCTGAGGGCAGAATATGGACAACCCAGCTCAAGTTCACCCTTCCTCCACCTTTGTGTTCTGTTTGGGCCCCCAACAGGTTGGATAATACCCACCAACATTTCTGAAGGTGAATCTTCTTCACTGTCTTCTGAATCAAATGCTAATCATTCTCACAGACACACTCACAAATACTGTTTTACCAGCTATCTAAGCATCCCCTAACCCAGTCAAATTGACAGATAACATTACCCATCCCATACAATGAAGCAGCTTTTCTGTGACCAACTGGTGAGGGATGTTGATCAACAGAGACTAAGGGAAGAGAAAATCCCAGTCAGCCCCGAACGGGACCTTTCCTTTGACAGTGCAAGAGGGCTAAAATTTGCACTAGTTCTTAGTCAGAAGATATTGGAAGTTCATATCTAGTTATTATTTATAATGAACTAAAATGTAATTATGGTTAAGTTTTATATATATATAAAATAAGCTGTACATAGTTCTCATCTGCTAGTGTGGATTCACTAGCAACCTTCTAGTTAGCTTCATAAATATGTTTCTAATTTCAGGGCCTCCCCAGATCGTGTTAATTAAAACAATAGGAATAACAATAATAATATCCAAATGATGTTGACTCCATTAACAATTCTGAAGTCCAGAGTAGGTAAAATAGAAAAGTAATTCTTCCCAACCCACTTATAAAAATGTTCTAAAATATATTCCTCTCGGGATGAGCTACATGCTATGATAGGTCTTAATGTTCATCTTTAGCACGCACATCGTCTCCTTTGCACTTTTTTATGGCTTCATTTGCATGTCTGTCTGCTTCCCCCCTCCACCCCGAGTTAAGTTTTCAAAATCAATATCCCAAAGGCCAACCCTGATGTGAAGGAATTCGTCATTATTTTCATGCAGAGAGAACAAAGTTTCCTTTCCCCCCGGACTGTTGGCATAACACTTTCCCCCACACTCCCACCTCAAAATGCACATGCCAAAAATGTTTATCTCACAAATGAGAGACATTTGCTATAATAAGTGAAACAAACAGAAGAGGTTATTGTGTTTTGAAATTTGGGAATCTGGAACTTTTAAATTCTGCCTCAGAAAATCAACCCAGGCTGAAGCAAGCTGTGCGTTTGAATTTCTTGGATGGGGACCACCTGTTCTTGGTGAACTCCAACTGATGAATCTGTTCCCATGAAACTTCTTTTATGGTGCCTTTGTCATGTATGCACACCCTGGGCATGTCACAAATGTTTGTGGAGTGAAGGAAGGCAGGGACAGGGCTGGGGAGGAAGGGAGAACAGAAAGAAGGGAAGACAAGCAGGCAAGGAGAAGGAGGGAAAGGAAAAGAAAAGAAACCATGTATAAGGAAAAGAGCGCCTGCTGAGTATCCTAATACTCAATCTCCTGTTTCTGCCTGACAGCCAGGGGGAGGTCACTTTGAAGCATCACGGCCCGGGCTGCAGAGAAGGCAGTCAACAAAAGGGCAAACCTCTTCTTTCCTTTTAATGTCACACTCCAAATGCCAAACAACACAGTGATCTCTGAATTTCACTTGGCTGTGGGCACTAGGTACGAAAAGCAGCTTCTGCTTCTTGGGAGAGAGAAATAAACTCATCCATGTTCTAGAGCCTTTGCTTCAGTTTTTCCTCTGCTTGGGTGTTGTTTCCCCAATTCTTCACCCACCTGCCTCCTTCTTGCCATTTAGGATTTAGATCAAAGGTAATCTCCTGATGAGAAGTTCCTTGAGCACCCACTAGTAAAATAAATAGCCCCTTTATTTGATTCTGATTGTAATACTTATCACACTAGCTAATATTTTTGTTTATCATCTATCTACCACTGCTAGAATGTAAACCTCATGAAAACAGGGATTTTGCCCTATGGTCCTGTTTTCTGCTGAATCCCCAGTGCCTGAAAAGAATGCTGAAAACAAAGAAGGCTTTTAACGAATGATTGCTTAATTAATGAATTCATGTTTCTTTTTCTTTTGAAAAGGATGGTGAGGGATGCCTGGGTGGCTCAATTGATTAAGCACTGGCTCAGGTCATGATCCCAGGGTCCTGGGATCGAGTCCTGCATCAGGCTCCTTGCTCAGCAGGAAGCCTGCTTCTTCCTCTGCCTGCCACTCCCCCTGCTTGTGCTCTCTCTTGATCTCTCTCTTTCTCCCTCTCTCTGATAAATAAATAAATTAAATCTTAAAAAAAAAGAAAGAAAGAAAGAAAAGGATGACAAAAATATCTGTGACCTACAATGAAGATTCCCACCATCTCTTCTAAACTAGGTTCAGCTCCACCTTGGAATCCAAACTTAATATTTATAATAATGCACAGATTTCTAAATTATTAGTCTTCTTGTTTTCCCACAGGTCATTTATTCCTGTTAAATTTCTAAAGGGCTGAACGCCTTTATATAATTAAATTATTTGTGGGACTTCATTGATTCTTTAAATAAGAATGTGTGTACATTGAGTACATTTTATCAAAAAAACAAGTACAGTCAACAATTTTAGGCCTTTGAAATAGAGTATTGATAATTCTGGTAATTCAATCAATAGAACAATTTCAGCACATACAGACAAAAAAGATGTTTACCAAATAGATAAATGCCCACCGGGTAAGAAGTTACGTGTATTATAAACTTAGGGCTGAAAATTCTCAGAAATCCATGAATTATACAAATTTTATGCAACTGTTTTTTTCTATCATTCAATAGTCTCCATAGCAACTTTGGCATTAGACAGTGTATATGCTACCTTGAAGACACAAAGTATCATTCTCTCTAATCTATTTAAAGTGAAGTACTATGTTATTTTTCAGCATTATGTTCTGCCCGTTTAGGGAAAAAAATATACTGCGTCCTACACGATGCTGTTGTGTTAGTTTCATGTTGCTCAGCTTGATAAGAATTTTCAATTCTCTCCTCTGTTAAAATTTTCAAGTTGTTAAAAAGAAATAGGACAAGATAATGATAAAGTTAAGATATTTTCTTATCCGGTGGGCTGGAAATTAATAAGAGCGGAAAAAGTAATAAAGACTGTAAGAGGCAAATTTAAAAACTGTACTCTCAAGATTGCAATGGAGTGAAAATGAGGGTATGCATTTGCAAGGACAAAAGCCAGGCCACTCCATTCCAAGTTGGTTTCAGGGGACCAAGTAAATTCTGTCTCCTGATCTGGGTGCTGGTTAAACAGGTATGGTCAGTTTATAAAATTCATGGAGTAGTACACTTAGGGAATGTGTTTTTTTCTGGATGTGTATTGTACTTAAATGAAAATGATTTTAAAAGTCAGCCCATAACAAATGCCATTATATTGTATCCGAGCGACAGTACAACCTTTTCTTTAAAAAACCTGATAAGTACACAGCTTGGGCTTTATGAATCACTATCTCTGTCTTTTTGGGGGTTTTTGTTTGTTTTTATGGTTGGTTGGTTTCAAACAACCCTTTAAAAGTGCAAAACCATTCTTAATTTGAGGGCCACACAAAAATAGGGGATGGATAGCACATTAAGTCAAGAGAACTTGGGATCACCAAGGGAGTGAATGCAGAGAGAGAGGAGAAGACCATGGGCCCTGGAAACTTCATCATTAAACTACACCTATTAAAGCTATTAATATGATGAATTATGTTACTAGATTTCCTACTAAGCCTTTTTTATTTCTCATAAATACAAATATTTATTTGGATCATTCTTCAATGTACTACTAAGTTTTCTTTGCTAATGCCTTACCTTAGGATTTTTTTCATCTTTCTTTGTAAAGTGAGACAGTTTTATTATATTCTTTTTTATAAAATTTTTCTTAAATGTTTCTTTGTTATCAATGTTATACTTGTATCACAAGAACTGATTTGGAAGCTTTCTTCTCTGTGCTCTAGAATAAAGTAACAATAAAAAAACTTTAAAGTTCTCATAAAAGTTTCCAATAAATCTATCTAAGCCAAATGCTTTTTTTTTTGTGGAGGGAGGGTGAGTAAATCTTTTTGAGAGCAGCGATACTTTACATAGGGTTTCCTCTGCCAGACCTGTTATTACATATATTAAATTCATTTAATCTTCACAACAACCTAATGAGGTAAGAATTTTTATTATCATTATCATCATGATTCTATCATTGTCGCCTCCATTTTACGTCTAAGGAAACTGAGGCACAGAGAGGTTAAGTTAGGAGGCAGAAAACACACTGTATATTTCAACAGACGGAATTTAATGTAAGGAATGGATTACACAGGTTTTAAAAGGTTGAAGTAGCTAGAAGGGAACGCAGAGGCACAGCAAGAGATAAGTGGAGAAGGCCGATAGGTACTCCTCTTAGGAACAGAGCAACAAAGGGGAGGACAGAGGAGTTACAAGAACCTAGGAACTAGGAGGAAGGCCTCAGCAAATGGTGGCTCAGACCTGAAGGGAACAGTGAAGATCCCATTAGGAGACCCCATTAGAAGCAGAAGGGTGGAACCACCCATTTCTGCTGGGTGACAGAAACAGCAACAAACTAGAAGAAAGCCCAGTCTCTACTCCCCTAACTTCCCCTTCCTCGATGCTCCCACCAGCAGAAGGCAGTAGGCAAAGGAACCCATGGAACAGTTCACCAAGCCCCTGGTATCAGAGAACAACATTTAAAAGGATGAGAGGCAGTGAATAGGGGAACCGGGACTTTATTTCTCTACTTTTTTCCTATGGAAATTGGTCTGTTGGGATTTTCTTTCTCTTCTGGGTCAGTCATCATATTTGACATATGTTATATGTATCTACAGCTTATTTTCTTAGCAAATTATTTCATTCTAGTTTTAAAATTTATTTTCATAGACTATGTTGCACAAAATAACTTTCTATCACGTTTTAGTTTCCCTTTTTGCTTTGTTTTTCCTTCTTGTCATTTCTCTTGTAAATATGTACTTTCTTCCCTTTTTTCTTATCTATTTAATCAATTTTTTACACCAAACTTTTATTTTATTTTAATTTTTTTTTTTAAGATTTTATTTATTTGACAGAGAGAGAGACAGCGAGAGAGGGAACACAAGCAGGGGGAAGTGGGAGAAGGAGAAGCAGGCTTCCAGCTGAGCAGAGAGCCCGATGCAGGGCTTGATCCCAGGACCCTAGGATCATGACCTGAGCTGAAGGCAGACGCTTAACGACTGAGCCACCCAGGCGTCCCAAACTTTTATTTTATTTTTAATTATATTTCTAACTCGTTCCACTCTGCTATTATCTTCACTAATCCTTTCCTTGAACTTTCCTTTGGTTTACTTTTGTTGTTCTTTTTCTATCTCTTGCATTATATTTTTATTTTTTCTTTTTACTCCTATAAATATTTAAGGCCATACATTTTCTTTAGAGCATGGTTTATCCCTAGGACTCACATACACAGTATTTTCACTAACCTTTGTCAAGATATTCTGCATATTCTGCTCACCTTTCCTTTTTCTTCAAGTCCTTTAATACTTTAAAAAACATTTTCTCAAGGTGAAAAAGCTTTTGCATTCATGTTTTTGCCATTAATTTCTAGTTTTATTACATGGTAATAATGTTGTCTCACTTCTTCCTTCATTTTGGAATTATGGCCTAATATAGACACAGTTTTATGGCAGTTTCAAAAACATTTAAAAAGAATATGTTCTCTATTGTCACCGTATCAGAGTTTGATATATATCACACCAGAACTACTTTACTGATCATATTGTATAGGTTATCTGCCTACTCATTTTTGTCCTTACTAGAGAGATGAAAGCTTTCTACTACTACTGTGTTTTTGTCTACTTTTTATTAACTGCTTCTATTTTCTCCTTCATAAAGTTGTTGCATAATTTCTTGCAAAGATAATGACAACTGCATCTTCATTGTGAATTTTATCCTTCAACATTATGTAACTCTTTCAGTTTCATTGCTAACTGAATTTTTTTTATCTCATTTAATGACTTTGGGACTAAACATTTTGATGTCCTATATTTTAGACTGCAAACCGCACTTGCTTCTTTTTTCTTTTGTTTTCATATGTCTGTATTTTTAACATTTCTGAAGTACTTTAAGTGTGTCTTTCAGATTCAGCACAAAATAGGGTTTTAATGATCCAATCTGAAGATCTTTTTTCTTTTAATAGGTAAGTTAAGCTCATTTACAATTACTATTTACAACAATTTTGGTTTTAGTTCTATCATGTTATAGGTAGAAGGATGGACAGAAAGAAGTTCTCACTAAGTGGTCTCTTTTATTTTCTTTTTATACTTCTAATATTTAGGAAGGTTTGTAGTTTGTTCCAACAGTTACCCTTAGTCAGTATTGGGAGTCTCCAATACCACCCCAGGTTCAATGATTCACTAGGCGAGCTCACAGGACACAGCACATAGTTGTTCTTAAGCTATGATTTATTATAGTGAAGGATACAAACAAAATCAGCAAAGGGAAAAGGCACAGAATGTGAAGTCTGGAGAACACCAGGCAGGCACAAGCTTATAAGAGTGTTCTCCCAATGGAGCCACACAGGATGTGCGTAATTTTTCCAGCCACAAGTTGTGATGTCACATCCGAAATATTGTCTACCAGGAAAGCTCACTAAAGACTCGGTGCCCAAGATTTTACTGGGAGCTAGTCATACAGACACCCTCTGGCCAGCACCGACCAAAATCCCAGCCTCTCAGAAGGAAAGCAGATGTTTAGCATAAACCATGTTTGCATGAACAATTTAGACACAGAAAGCCACTTTTTATCAGTTCTGAATGGTGGGCACCCTCGTGAAATTCAAGTTCCCAGATGCCAGCGACCAACCAACCTTTCAAGTGGGCCTTCTAAAAAATAGTAGTCTCAAGGGTCACCTGGGTGGCTTAGTTGGTAAATGGTCCAACTCTTAATTATGGCTCAGGTCATGATCTCAGGCTCGCTGATCAAACCCCACATCAGACTCTGCACTGGGCGTGGAGGCTGCTTAAGATTCTCTCTCTCCCTCTACCTCTGCCCTTCTCCCTCATCTCTCTCTCTCTCCCTCCCCCCCCCCAAAAAAAGATAGTAGTCTCAGGTCTCTTCTCAAACATTTCTGTAACTATATTTTTACATTGCCAGAACATATAATATTAACATGCTACACTGACACCCTTACCTTACCTATGATTTTGTCTTAGAACTGTAATTAAATATATTCAGTGTTCACTATTTATTTTGCTGAAGCTTGCTCTATCACCTCTTGGTAGACTAGAGTTTGTTCTATAGTAAGTTCTCTTAAGAGCTACATGAACAATACATCCTCAACTTTTGCATATTCAAAACTATGTACTTGAAAGACAGTCTTTAAAAAAAAAAAAAAAAGATTTTATTTATTTAAAATAAAGCGCAAGTGAGACAGCACGAGTGTCGGGGAGGGGCACAAGGAGAGGGAGAAGCAGATTCCCTGCCGAGCAGGGAGCCTGATGCGGAGCTTGATCCCAGGACCCCGGGAACATGACCTGAGCCGAAGGCAGACGCTTAACTGACTGAGCCACCCAGTTGCCCCTTGAAAGACAGTCTTGATTGGACCTTTTTCCCGAGTAACTTGTAGGCGCTGCTCTACTGTCCTCTGAAATTCAATGCTGCACTAGAGAAGTTTGATAACTGCCCGATTTTCTTCTCTTATAAATGACATAATCTTTTAAACTGTCTGTACAATCAGTTCTTTCCTTATATTTATAGCCCACTCTGCTATCTTGGCATTGGCCACTCTGGGTCATTTTTCACCCTTTTATGGACTCAATGTTTGTGTCCCCACAAAATTCCTATGTTGAATTCTTAAGCTTCAGTGTGGTAATATAAGGAAGCGGAGCTTTTCGGAAGTAATTAGGTCAAAAGAGTAGAGCCCTCATGGATGGGATTAGTGTCTTCATTAAAGGGAGCCCAGAGAGGTGTCTGGATACATGTAAGGATACAACAAGAAGCCAGCCATCTGTGAATGAGGAAGAAAGCCCTCAGCAGATACCAGATCTGCCAGCACCTTGCCTTGGACTTCCCAGACTCCAGAACTATGAGAAATGAATATTTGTTGTTTAAGCCACTCAGTCTGGGATAATTTCTTACAGCAGCCTAAAATAAGATGCCTTTTCAAACTTTCTTTTTTTTTTTCCAGGAGAGCATTCATAAAATGTATTTTTATATAATGGATTATATTGCTTTGGGGTTTTCCCTTTGTAAGCTCCAGTTATGCATACATTGCATTTCCTTTGTCTTTATTCTATCTCCATCTTTTCTCATTCTTCATTGTATCTCTTTATGTTTCATCTCCTTGTTTTTCTCATTTTTTTATTCTACGTCCCTTCCTAAGATGTCTGTTCCCTGTTGTACTCCTTGTGATTTAGCCTTCACTTCTAAATTATTTTCTTTTTCTTCTTTCCCAATATCTACCAATTCCTGCTTCAAATCCTCCAACAGTCTTGCTGACACCTTCTGTTGACTGCTCAGCTCTTTCCTGATTTCTTATATTTCTGCTTCATGGTATTAATTCAAAGGTGCAATTGCTACAGTATTTTTTTTTATTCACATTGCAATGTTGAATTATAATTTTCACTTGCTTCATGCAACATTTTCTTATGAATTCTTTTTTCAAGGTTTTATTTATTTATTTGAAATAGAGAGAGAGAGAGCGCATGAGCCGGTGGGGAGAGGGAGAGGGAGAAGTAGGCTTCCCATCCTGGGATCATGACCTAAACCAAAGGCAAACACTTAACCCAGGCGCTCCACGAATTCTCTTTCTGTTTAGGGGAGTTTGGGTGTTCTGTTGCATGTTTTTCTTATAATATTTTTGTCTGGATGCGGTCTTCAATCCATTTTTGTCATTCATATTTAAATAAGTTGGATTTTCCTAGGCCAGCTATTAGCAAGAGAGTCAGTGGGCAGTTTTCTACATTTGTTTGTTCAAAAGCTCCCTCTGGTATTGCTAAAGTAGTAGACTATTTACAGTATAACCCACAAATGCTTTGTCTCTTAGTCCTAACCTGGTTCAGAAGAGATTCTAATCCTAACCCGATTTCCCTTGGTTCCTTTACTTGCCTCTGACACAAAAGGGATACCTCCTGCCTTCCCAATTGTTCGCTCCCTTTTGGGACATGGAGTTTTCTGAGACCATTCAGTCACCTCTTGATTTACCCAGATGCTGTTCTTTATCCATCTTCCTTGGCAATTACAGCTGTTCTCCCTCAGTCCGGTGTACAGCACTTGCTATTCACAGAGAGGTCTGCTCCTTTTTTTTTTTTAATTTTATTATGTTAGGTTAATCACCATACATTACATCATTAGTTTTTGATGTAGTCTTCCATGATTCATTGTTTGCGTATAGCACCCAGTGCTCCATTCAGTACATGCCCTCTTTAATACCCATCACCAGGCTAACCCATTCCCCCATCCCCTCCCCTCTAGAACCCTCAGTTTGTTTCTCAGAGTCCATAGTCACTAATGGTTCGTCTCTCCCTCCGATTTCCCCCCCTTCATTTTTCCCTTCCCGCTATCTTCTTTTTTTTTTTAACATATAATGTATTATTTGTTTCAGAGGTACAGGTCTGTGATTCAACAGTCTTATACAATTCACAGCACTCACCATAGCACATATCCTCCCCAATGTCTATCACCCAGCCACCCCCTCCATCCCACCCCCCACCACTCCAGCAACCCTCAGTTTGTTTCCTGAGATTAAGAATTCCTCATATCAGTGAGGTCATATGATACATGTCTTTCTCTGATTGACTTATTTCACTCAGCATAATACCCTCCAGTTTCATCCACATCATTGCAAATGGCAAGATTTCATTCCTTTTGATGGCTGCATAATATTCCATTATATATATATATATATATATATATATATATCTACACACACACACACCACATCTTCTTTATCCATTCATCTGTTGATGGACATCTGGCCTCTTTCCATAGTTTGGCTATTGTGGACATTGCGGCTATAAACATCGGGGTGCACGTACCCCTTCAGATCCCTACATTTGTATCTCTGAGGTAAGTACCCAGTAGTGCAATTGCTGGGTCGTAGGGTAGCTCTATTTTCAACTTTTTGAGGAACTTCCATACTGTTTCCCAGAGTGGCTGCACCAGCTTGCATTCCCACCAACAGTGTAGGAGGGTTCCCCTTTCTCCGCATCCCCGCCAACATCTGTCATTTCCTGACTTGCTAATTTTAGCCATTCTGACTGGTGTGAGGTGGTATCTCACTGAAGTTTTGATTTGGATTTCCCTGATGCCGAGCGATGTTGAGTACTTTCTCATGTGTCTGTTGGCCATTTGGATGTCTTCTTTGGAAAAATGGCTGTTCATGTCTTCTGCCCATTTCTTGATTGGATCATTTGTTCTTTGGGTGTTGAGTTTGATAAGTTCTTTATAGATTTTGGATACTAGCCCTTTATCTGATATGTCATTTGCAAATATCTTCTCCCATTCTGTCAGTTGTCCTTTGGTTTTGTTGACTGTTTCCTTTGCTGTGCAAAAGCTTTTAATCTTGATGAAGTCCCAATAGTTCATTTTTGCCCTTGCTTCCCTTGCCTTTGGCGATGTTTCTAGGAAGAAGTTGTTGCGGGCTAAGGTTGAAGAGGTTGCTGCCTGTGTTCTCCTTTAGGATTTTGATGGACTCCTATCTCACACTTAAGTCTTTCAACCATTTGGAGTCTATTTTTGTGTGTGGTGTAAGGAAATGGTCCAGTTTCATTCTTCTGCATGTGGCTGTCCAATTTTCCCAACACCATTTGTTGAAGAGACTGTCTTTTTGCCATTGGACATTCTTTCCTGCTTTGTCGAAGATTAGTTGACCGTAGAGTTGAGGGTCCATTTCTGGGCTCTCTATTCTGTTCCACTGATCGAGGTCTCTGTTTTTGTGCCAGGACCATACTGTCTTGATGATTACAGCTTTGTAATAGAGCTTGAAGACCGGAATTGTGATGCCACCAGCTTTGCTTTTCTTTTTCAACATTCCTCTGGCTATTCGGGGTCTTCTCTGGTTCCATACAAATTTTAGGATTATTTGTTCCATTTCTTTGAAAAAAGTGGATGGTATTTTGATAGGGATTGCATTAAAAGTATAGATTACTCTAGGTAGCATTGACATCTTCACAATATTTGTTCTTCCAACCTAGGAATGAACATTTGCTTCTTATTTCTAGATGTGTGACTACTAGGCCCCTTTCATGTTCCCTCATTCTTCATCCCATCTTCAGCCCCCAAAACCCCATCATTCTCATGAAGTTAATACTGACTGCATTTGCTTGGGCCACAGTTACATGTAACTTAGAGTTTGTTAGTACTCTGCTTTCTAGCTTTGCTGAGAATCTAATTTGAGGGCTTTTTTTCCCCTATTCTCCTTATGTACGATTTCCAAGAAAAGTGAAAAGATTTACAACTAAACTGCCACCATGCTCCCATCATATCCACTCCAATGATTAATTTATTTCTGCTGAAATTGTAGGTGCAGGAAGAATTGCCAATCCTATTGACAATAAAACTACTGGTCAAAAAGGAAGTCAATGCCCAGTATTTATGCTCGTAAAATTTCCAAAGTATTTTAATGGTATCTCGGGGTTGCCATCTACATCTAATGTATTTCTAATGCCCTCTGATATGAAGTGTTGACTCTGTAAATATTTTTCATCTGAGCAATGTATAGTGAAATCATAATATCATCTTTCATAAGGATAATGCATGTACTAAAAGCCCAGCTAATAGTGCAATTCCCCATTTAATTATCTCCTCTGGCATAATATAACCACCTACTTACAATTATTATACTCATCATAATTAAGTCATAGAGACACTCTGTCTCTGAATATGTGAATAGTACAATTTGAACAAAGGACAGAGAGCAGAGTACAACTTGGAATGGCTTTCTCATTATTTACCAAAGCATTTTGCTGTTACAAAAAATGATTTACTTTATATAGATTTTTTTTCATGCAGTAGCAAAGGCAAATTCGAAGGAAAGCATTTCAGATGTCTACAAATGATAAAAGTTTTGCAAGGAGGGGTTACAAACCTGGGTTTGAATTCATCAGTGTCTTTGCTTATCACCTGTATGACTTTTCAAAGCTTCACTTTCTTCATATTTATGTAAACCATTTGTCCAACCTTATTACCCTGAGGTACACAGTGATGTCAATCTTTTAATTTCCAAATTAGCATATTTCAAGTCCCACCCTGTGAATCTCAGTACATATTCCTTCTAAGTAGTCCCTTGGTGACAAGTGCTGCTTTCTCTGTCCACAGCAACAATCCCATTTACCACTGCCAAAGAATATCATCAGCCCATGCAGAGGAACCTCCTTCCCTGATGCTGATGTCTATCCTGGTATAGACATTCAACCCAAGCACCCTGGGAAATTCCAACCAAACTCCCAATAATTGCCTCTCCTGCTGCCTTTTCCAACAGTTCCCTGCAGGCTGGGATCAAGAAGGATTTAGCATCAGTGTTAGGTTAAATCCAGAACCAGCCCTCCCTTTCTAATCATTTGAATCATGGGCACAGACTTCTCTCTCTTCTCACAAGGCACACCTTACTGTTATTATTACCGTCATTATGTTTAGTAATATAGGAAACATCTCATAACTAACTGTTGGGTATGGGGGTGCATGGGTAGGAGAATGGAGAGCAGCTTCCCCCCAGAGTTTGAAAATCAAATGAAGGAATGCATGGCAGCTGTCTAGCACAAAGTACCACATGACCTAAAAAAATAATAAGTTAGTTCTCTGTCATTTCTGGTGGTAATGGCAAACCAAACAAAATCTCTAATACACATTTTAAAACATGATTTAAAAAGCAACAAACATCCACTTTTGAAATAAGAGCTAATCCCTCAGTGTCGGTATCAACAGATGTAAGTGAAATCTGCAATTAAATTTTATTTCAATACCAACATCCTTGAAACCATACCTTTCAAGTATGTACAATACCACTTAAACAATAAATCCATCGACCTTGCTTCCTCAGTTTCAACTACTGCAAATAAACTTTTTTTAGTTCTTTTGCTAAAAGGCTTGTTTTTATACTATAGCTTGGTGCAAATTAAAATAAATAAATAAATAAGGCAAGGTGGCAACATTTTACCATAGCAAAGAGGAAAGCAAAAAGCAGAAATTCTCTGAAAAATTTACTTTTTCTTCTTTTGAAAAGCATTAAGTGTTCAAATTCTTTGTCATACTAATTTTCACAGCTTTTGAAATACTTGTGAATTTCATTCATGTTTCCATAGAATTTTATTACACTTGAGAATAATTTCTTTAATAAACCATTTATTTCATATTATTATTATTATATTTCTTGATTCTTGATTGTGATTAAATTTTATGACCACTTTATTCCCAGGTTTTCAAATGTAAACAATTTCACTCAGATTTGTCTCATATTCTTCATGGTCTCCAGAGAATCTAGAACTGTGATGACACATTGTAGACATGAAATAAATATTTATGGAATTAATGAAATGTGATACCACATATATATTTCAGTAAACATAACTACAAAACTATCGCTGAATAAGCTCCAAGCCTGTGCTTGTTCTCTCCTGAGTTGCAATTTAAGATAATCAATGTTAAGTAGAGAGTGTTCAAGAATTGGGAGTTATTACTGGACATTATAAAAATTGGGGGAACTGGGATTTTTTTTTTTGAAGATTTTATTTATTTATTTGACAGAGAGAGTGAGAGAGCACAAGCAGGGGGAACAGTAGAGGGAGAGGGAGAAGCAGGCTCCCCACCAAGCAGGGAGCCCGATGCGGGACTCGATCCCAGGACCCTGAGATCATGACCTGAGCTGAAGGCAGACGCTTAACCATCTGAGCCACCCAGGCACCCCGGGGGAACTGGGATTTTAAAAAATTAGAAAGTATAATCTTGAATAAAAAGAAGAAAGAGAAAGTAACACATTTGGATTTCCTTCCCTATAAGTTCCATGTAAATATCAGCTCAGTAAGTCCCTTCATTAACTGTCCATGCTTAAGAAGTTGACAGTAAAAATGACCACATAATCCTGATAGCCATGTCAGGTTAGTTACTGTTTTGTCAGGTCTGTTGGAGCCAGACCACACTCCCAAAGTGGGAGATGAGGAATTCCTTGCCAAGGATGCATCTTTCCTCCCAATTACCCACAAGAAGATTAATCCTGAGCTAGAAAACAGTCTAAAGACAAGATGACAAAGATTTCTTTCTTTCTCTAAGGCTAAAAGCAACTGGACAAAGACTCTGAGGTCCAAAGAGGCTCGAACACTTTGAGGACTGAGTCTCTTGACCACATAAAACCACACTGAGACCAAGTGGCTCTTAAGTCTTGGGTTTTTATGGCAACAACAGCAAGGGCCACACAGACAAGGAATGATCTTCTGGGGTCACCAAATCCAATGACCTCAAAAGAGTTGGGAGGAGTGAGTTCTGGCTGCATTTGTAAGTAACAAAAACAACCAGAAATGACTGAGTTAGATAGCAATTAATCCCTTGGGATTATGGTGCATATCAATGGAGAGGCTCTAAGGAAGAATCAAATAGAAGCTTGGCTAATATATGGACTTGTAGGAATTTGGAATTGTTGTATTTGGGAATATCAACCATTGTATCCCAACCCGAACATACTAATTACATTTGGAAAGAAGTACTATATTGAATCTCTGATAAGTTAGGCCTGAAGTCTCAAAACAAAGGATTCTGTGTCATGGAAAATAAAGAGTACAGAACAGTGATATAAATTCTACAGGTATGACATTAGGAAACAAAATCATTACTTTTTCTTAAAATTTAAATGTAAACATTTTTTTAAATTCCAGATCTTTGAATACTCTTATATCAATTTATATAATAACCCTACATACTTTCACTGACCATTGAAATACAGCATTCTAAAATGAAAACCCATAAAATCATAGAATCTAAGAGTTGGAAGTGACTTCTGAGGGCATCAGGACCAATTTTCCCTCTAACAATCCAGATTCCCCTCTATAACATCCCAAACCACAGGACTGAAACAAGAAAATATGTTCTTGGATGGTACTATCTGTGTCAGATACACCAGTCTTCTAAAATTACTGGCTAAACACATTTGTTCTCTTAAACCAGGATATCACTATGGGGCTAAATGGAGCATCACTTAGTTATGACTCAAACCAACTGCAAGAACTAATGAATAGGCTCCTTTACCAGTTACTTCCTACTAAAGAAAACATTAAATATCTGCTTAGAAGTTGAGTTCATCCTAAAAAAGGAAAAATAAAACTTCTGAATCATTTGTTTGTGGGAGTAGAGCACAACCTCCATTAGAATTCAGAAATAATTCTGGGCTATAATTTTGATGGAGGCACACAACAAAGTTATTTCTTAGTCTTACCACTTAACTTCTCTTCATGAACTATAGAATATTTTTAAACCTACAATAAACATTTCTAGTGTGGTGGTGTGGCATTATGTTAACTTGGTTCTAAATCACTCACACACGAGAAAATAAGTGGGAGGGGGGTGGTCATGAATACTTTGGTTTGTCTTATTCTCTGCACTGTAGGGTAAATGTCTCAATAAGGATCTGAAATTTTTCAAAGGAGCTTTTAAGTACTCACATAGTGCTGGCCCTATTTCATATACAGAGGGGGCACACAGGACATGCAGATGGCTTTTAATTATGCACTGCTCCTGATTACACCATTTGGGGTTGGCTTATTGGCCTTTCTCCTCTGTCAGAAAGGATCAACTCAGAGCATTTGGATCTTCAATGGCTTGCATTTAAGGCACTGCAATTCTTTAAGCTGCCGAAACAAGGTTAGGGCAATGATGAAAAATAAAAACTTCACTGTTACGAAGACCTTTTAGAAGGTGTTATTAGAACTGTCTTAGATAAAGTGATGTTGTCTAGACTGGCTCCTGCAACACTGCCCTGGATTCTCTAATTACAAGACTAACATGGTTTCTCTGAAGATTGCTCCCAATAGTATTCCAAAATTTAAGCTGTTTTGCTTAGCTTCCAAAGCAAAACATGTATTTTTGAAGGGAGAGAGGCTTTCATATTTTCCATAATGAGTGAGCATACTTTTTAAGTGTTTTGACAGGACTCCTGTCACAGATATTACTAGAACTTGTTTCAATACATAAAACAGTTTTTAGCAGCACAAAAGTCCTGAAAAAAATAAATGCTAAATCCCTGAGGAAAAACGTGCTCCGCAATTTTAAAGAGTTAACAAAATGGAGCTCCTCAGGGGAAATTACGACAATGCTCTTCTTGCATCAATTATGTGCCTTTGTATTGAAGCCTTGCCTTATTTTTTAGTCACCAAAGAGAAAATGAGAAATTAAGATGTGGTGAGTTGCAAAATGTAAATTTATAATCAAATATACGTGAGAAATATTTTTAGACAATTAAGTAACAATCCTTACCATTTGTCAGAAAAGAAGAAGGGGAAAATGGAGGAAAAATTATCGAGAGTTCTAACTCCAAACAACACAACATCAGTACTAGAGGTTGTGGGAAGAAGTTAAGTGATAGAAAAATACTAAAGAAAAGAATATTTGAGCTCATTTTATAGCTTTTATAGAGCATACCGAAGCCATATATCTGGAAGTGTGTGGGAAAGATTTATGTGGCATAAAGAATTACATGAATTGTATTATTAGAAAAATGTAAATGTACTCTCTATTGGAATTATTATAGCTGCTTAGCTAGTCACTTTTCTCAGACATTAACCCTCCAAAATGAATGTGAATGTGAATGGGCTTGAGTCTAGCCCATCTATGTATAGTATATTCCCTAAAAAACTCCGTGGAGATAAGACAACCCTTTTCTTAGAAACTCAGATTTTGACATCAGGTAGATAGCTCCTAATTTTTGCAGGTCACAGAAATCTAAGGGCAAAATCACCAAAGTAACTTGGTTTTTACTTGTCAGCATAAGCTTCTTCCCTGAAATGTATCCTCTGTTCTTTATATTAAATATATTTAAAACAGGTATCATTTATTTCCCTGGGAGGCACAGCTCATGCTTTACAGATCTATACTATTCTAAGTATTTGGTATAATTAGCCTTTTCCTACGTGTCAACCTATGTTGAACAATTCAACCTCTTCCAGTTGAAGAATGTCATACAAATATGGCCATCTTAATGCTTCATAAGTCAGTCTAAATCCTTACTAATTTAAAACAGATTGATAGTTGCCAATGATTTTCCTGGGTATTTTCTAATCTTGATTTGACATGGATGTCACTAGATCAGTCCTGCTAAGGTAGTTTCACATCTCTCAACAAGAAAGAAAATGAGATTCTTTTCTGAACTCAAAAAGTTAGCCCTTTGGGGTTGGCTATTAGAAAAGCCCTGACTCAAAGTTGTAGGAAATATGCAAACTCAGGAAAAAATACAAAGATTCCATCAGGGCGTAAAACAATATAAAAAACCATTTATTCTAATCGTATTGGCAAAAACTAAAAAACAAATATTTTAACCAATGTATTGGAAAACTTGATATAAAAAAATGGAAAATAAATGAATTTGAATGATACCTCACCCCAGTAATGGAGTTATTTTGAGACAAATCATAAACTGTATTAGAAAAACTAGAACCATAAAGCTTCTAAAAGTAAACATAGGAGAGAATGTCTTTGTAACCTTGTGGTAGACAAAAATTTCTTAGAATACACAAAAAACAACTAAGCAGAAAAGAAAAAATTGATATATTGTACTTCATCCTAATGAAAATTTCTGCTTATAAAGCCAAACTTTGGAAGAAAAATCCACAACACACATATCTGATAAAGAACTTGTATAGAGAATATATAAAGATTTCCTACAAATCAATAATAAAAAGAAAACTCCATTTTTAAAAATGGACAAAAGATGGGGCACCTGGCTGGCTCAGTCGTTAAGCGTCTGCCTTTGGCTCAGGTCATGATCCCAGGGTCCTGGGATTGAGCCCCGCATTGGGCTCCCTGCTCCACGGGAAGCCTGCTTCTCCCTCTCCCACTCCCCCTGCTTGTGTTCCCTCTCTCACTGTGTCTCTGTCAAATAAATAAACAAAAATCTTTAAAAAATAAAAAATAAAAATGGACAAAAGAATTAAACATCCTTTACAGAAGATACATAAGTGGCCAATAAACATATACAGAGGAGCTCAACATCATTAGTCAAAAGGAAAACACAAATTAACATTTCCACAGCCAGTAGAATGGCTAAAATCTACAAGACTGACAATACCAAATATTTGCCACAATGAGAAGCATCCAGAACTCTCATGCATTGCTGATGGGAACATAATGTAGTACAGCCATTTTTGAGAGTTACATGTCAGTTTCTTTAAAAGTTAAATATGCCTCTACCCTATGACCCAGCAATCCCCCTCTTAGGTATTTACCTAAGAGAAACAAAATGAAAAACATATGTCCACAAAGTCATATTCATAATAGCCCCACACTGGAAATAACACAAATATTTATCAACAGAAGAACATTTTTTTAAAAGAAGTAACTTCACACAACAGCCCCTACTGATATTTGCAACAACATGGATGAATCTCAAAAATGAAAGCAAAGAAGCTAGAAACAAATGAATACCTATTGTATGATTCCATCTATACGAAGCCCAACAATAGGCAAAATCAGAAATCAAAACAATAGTTGCTTCTGTAACGCAGAGATTAAGGGCAAGGATCAAATATATCTTTCTGGGTAAAGGAAATACTCTATACCTTTTTTTGTGTGTGGCTGTTTCATAGGTGTACACAATTGGTAAAACTTATAGAACTGCATACTTAAGACCTGTGGATTTATTATATGCAAATTATACCTCAAAAACATTTTTACAAATTCAGTGTTGCATAGCAATCTACATATATTCCTAGTGGTATGGTAAATTAGCGCAGAAATACTGGCAGTCAACTTGATAATTAATCTTAAAAGCCTTAAAAATGTGGACCAAGTTGGGCGCCTGGGTGGCTCAGTTGGTTAAGCGACTGCCTTCGGCTCAGGTCATGATCCTGGAGTCCCTGGATCGAGTCCCTCATCGGGCTCTCTGCTCGGCAGGGAGCCTGCTTCTCCCTCTAACCCTCCCCCCTCTCATGTGCTCTCTCTCTCTCTCATTCTCTCTGTCTCAAATAAATAAATAAAATCTTTAAAAAAAAAAATGTGGACCAAGTAATTCTACTTATAGGAATTTATTTTAGGGAAACAAAGCAAAGACCTATATATATACACACACATATATGTGTGTGTTTACAGTGTGTATATATACATGCATATACATATATGTAAATACATATAAATTTTTAAATATTATATATACATGTGTGCATATATATAAAGCATTAGATTTTTTATTCCAGTATTATTTATAACTTAGAAAAACCGGAACAACCTAAATGCCCAATGACAGCTTAGTTAAATAAATAATGATGCATCTACCTTTAATGTTACACAACCATTAAAATATTTAATGGTAAATAAAATATTTAATGGTAAATAAAAGTATTTCTCAATATGATATTAAATTTAAAAAGGAATTTCAAAAACAGTATATACAATATGGATATGAATTTGGCTGCTTTGACAGTAACAGTGGTTTAAACGAGATAGATTATTTTTCCTTCTCCAAGAGCCGCTCTTCAGCTCTACAAAGTAATCCAAAGATCCAGATCTTACTATCCAGTTGTTCCATCATCCCTGGAGTACCACCTATATGATTAAAGCTAGCTCACTATTCCATGTCTGTATTTCATCTCACAGAAGGGGTGGAAAGAGAAAGTGAAAGGGACAAAGCTTCCTTTTAAGGATGTGCAGTGTAAGTTGCACACACCCCCTCTCCTATCCCACCAGTCAGAACACAGTCATATCATGTGTGTTAATCAGCTCGGGGCTGCTATAATAAAATACTACAGACTGGGTAGCTTATCAACAGCAAAAAATCATTTCTCACAGTTCTGGAGGCTGGAAATACAGGATCATGGTGCCAGAATGTTTGAGTGAGAGCCCTCATCTGGCCTGCAGAATTCTTCTTATATCTTCATATGGCAGAGGGGTTAGGGAGCTCTGTGGGATCTCTTTTATAAGGGCACTAATCATATTCATGAGGGCTCCACCCTCAAGACCTAATTTTTCCTCCCAAAGGCCCTACCTACTGATACCATCACCTTTGGGGGTGAGAACTGCAACATGAATTTTGGGAGGGACAGAAACATTCAGACCATAGCCCCAAGATACTATCAGAGAGGCTCAGAAATGCCTCTAACTGGGCCACTCACTATGTACCCACCTAAAACTAGAGAGAGGATAGTTCCAATACTAAGGAAGAAAGGGAGAACAGATGAGCTAGGATGAAAATCTGGGAGACAATACTAGAGCACTCATTTAAGCAATGCTGCATCATCAATGTTTTTGATAGCAAAGATGTTGAAAGCATTAGGAAAAACACAGATATTGACAACTCTCAATCAAAAAGTAACATGGCAGAGTTGGACTCCGAATGTAAAAAGGTTTAGGATTACTTTACTAATTTGTTTTTCCTATATTTTCCTTTTCAGATATGTTCTAAATCCATCCATGGCAGCAACGTCTTCAACCTCAGCCGCAGCAACTTCTTCCTAGAAACATCGCCAAAGGCAAGGGAAGCAAGGGCAAAAATGAACTATTGGGACTTCATCAAGATTAAAACCTTTTGCACAGCAAAGGAAACAGTCAACAAAACCAAAAGACAACTGACAGAATGGGAGAAGATATTTGCAAATGCCATTATCAGATAAGGGGCTAGTATCCAAAATCTATAAAGAACTTATCAAACTCAACACCCAAAGAACAAATGATCCAATCAAGAAATGGGCAGAAGACATGAACAGACATTTCTGCAAAGAAGACATCCAAATGGCCAACAGACACATGAAAAAGTGGTCAACATTGCTCGGCATCAGGGAAATACAAATCAAAACCACAATGAGATACCACCTCACACCAGTCAGAACGGCTAAAATTAACAAGTCAGGAAACGACAGATGTTGACGGGGATGTGGAGAAAGGGGAACCCTCCTACACTGTTGGTGGGAATGCAAGCTGGTGCAGCCACTCTGGAAAACAGTACACAGGTTCCTCAAAAAGTTGAAAATAGAGCTACCCTATGACCCAGCAATTACACTACTGGGTATTTACCCCAAAGATACAAATATAGTGATCCAAAGGGGCACATGCACCCCAATGTTTATAGCAGCAATGTCCACAGTAGCCAAACTATGGAAAGAGCCTAGATGTCCATCAACAGATGAATGGATAAAGAAGAGGTGGTGTACACACACACACACACACACACACATATATATATACACACCATGGAATATTCTGCATCCATCAAAAAAATGAAAATTTGCCATTTGCAACGACGTGCATGGAACTAGAGGGTATTATGCTAAGCGAAATAAGTCAATCAGAGAAAGACAAGTATCATATGATCTCACTGATAGAGGAACTTGAGAAACAAGACAGAGGATCATAGGGGAAGGGAGTGAAAAATGAAAGAAGACGAAACCAGAGAGGGAGACAAACCACAAGAGACTCTTAATCTCAGGAAACAAACTGAGGGTTGCTGGAGTGGGGGAGGGTGGGAGGGATGGGGTGGCTGTGTGATGGACATTGGGGAAGTTATGTGTTATGGAGAGTGCTATGAATTGTGTTAAGACTGATGAATCACATACCTGTACCCCTGAAACAAATAATACATTATGTTAATAAAAATAAATAAATAAATAAATAAATAAATAAATAAATCCATCCATGATAGAAGTCTGTATCATAACAAGTCTAAAAGAACTTTCCCATTGAGTATACGCTTTTTTACACAAAAGAAAAAGCAGTATAGTAGCCCCTCCTTGTTGCAGTTTTGCTTTCTGTGGTTTCAGTTACCCACAGTGAAACGCATTCAGGAAGCAGAAGATCCTCCTTCTGATGTATTATCAGAAGGTCAATAGTAGCCTAATACTATGTCCCAGTGCCTACATCATTCACCTTACTTCATCTCATCACACAGGCATTTTATCATCTCACATCATCACAAGAAGAAGGGTGAATTCAGGAGAATAACATATTTTGGGAGAGAGAGAAAGACCACATTCACATAAGCTTTATCACAGTGTATTTTTATAATTGTTCTATTTTATTAGTAGTTACTGTTGTTAACCTCTTACTGTGCCTCATGTGTAAATTAAACTTTATCATAGGTTTGTATGTATAGGAAAAAAAACATAGTATACATAGGGTTAGGTATTAGTCATGGTTTCAGGCATATACTGGGAGTCTTGAAATGTATTCCCCCAGATAACAGGGGACTATTGTATGTCATAGTTTAATTGACAGTATTTCTTCTTTCTTAGTGATTAAATAAGTGATAAAAAAAATAGTTTAAATTATAGTCAATGCTGTCTTAAATTTTATAAAATACAGTAAAATGTTAGTAATTATTTGACATTGGTAATTATTTTAATAGCTAGAATTACAATTGGTCTTTATATCATTCTTTACATTTCTACCTATTTTCCTTTTTTGCAATAGACAACATTAGACAAATAATATAAATTTTAAATGGGCCAGTAGGATAGCCCAGTGTGCTAAGAAGTCTAAATCACAAATCAAAAAAGGATGGCCTGAGGGCATTAGTCCAAATACTAAAGGGCCAGGCTTTCATATTTGAGTGTGGCTTGCCTGAGTCCTAAAGATGGGATTGGGGGATACTTGCAGGGGCTGGCCTCAGTTGTATGATGAATGGACTGTTTTCATTTAAAAGCTAAATACAAATATAACTAAAGAATATATTGCCATGATTGGTTAAGAATGAGTGAAAGAATAAGTGTCAAACAATTCAGATATTATATCTGTTAACTTATCTGTGAAGCTAAAACCAAGGCAGTCTCTTTCTCTGCATCCTAATTTATTTCAAAATTAGCAATGCATTACTTGAGTAGATATACTTCTGTAATTAGAAGCTTTTGCTCTCTGAGCTTCTTATACCTATCTGGCTCTCTTAATCTGGATAATGGCTCATCTTATTTAACACATGTTTTTAAAATTCATCCAAGTATGCAATTTTATCCTTTTTATTTCACTATTATTATATCATCTCTTAACTTATTTTCATCTTAATACATCCTTACCTCACTATCTTGCCCCCCCCAGACAGTTAGTGATAATCACATTAGAACAGTTTTAATCCAAACCATTCCAAATTAATATATTATTCAACAACAAAGAAACTGTTCCATTCAGAAACAGAGTGCTAACAACCAGATTTATTTTTAATATAAAACAGAGTGTACATAATAATTTAACTTTTTATAATCTATGATCACACAGCAATATCACCTGGTTCTTGACTGGAAACAAATCAGGTGCTGTATCCAGTTTAGTGTCCTCTCTTGCAAGTGTTTATGAATCAATAGTATGTGGCAGGGAAATACAGGCATGAAAGCAGTCCTTCTGGCCAATCCATTAAGGAATAATAAAAATGACCAGAGCCAAAGTTCAGATAATTTTGTCTGATCCCCCTTTGGGAATCAGAGGCTGGGAAGCCCAGAGATAACTAAGATTAATCGTGGGGAACAAAGCATATTTTCCCAAAGACTGTAGTGCATTAAACCAAACGGGATGATCTGATGGTCAAGGTCAAAAACAGACACCAAAAGCAATCCCTGGCAGATAGCACAAGCAGGCTATCAGCCCAAATGGACTAGGCTAAATGGGAGAAACAGAAAAGAGCCCGGAACTGGAAACCAAGAAAACCAAAAAAGGCTGACAATGTCCAACTAGCAAATGAGAGGCAGAACATAAAAGAATTTGAGATGCAGGGACAAAATTTTAGCTACTTTTTATAGAAAAATTGCCATTCCTGCGAAGAGCAAAAGCACTATTAAGGTCACGACATGGGCATAAGTGCTTTAATTTGCATATCATCTCTTTCACTGAACTGCTTCTTCCCATGGTGCCCTTCCCTCCTGTAGTTACAGGGGTGAGCACATGACCCACTTGGCCAGTTAAGGCTCTTCACCCCTCCATCTTCAGTGATGGATCCACAGGATGGACATGTACCTCAAACCACACCAAATCTCTTAGATTTGATAAAGGAACACTGAGTAGATAATGTTGCCTGTGCACAACGATAACCATGGAAGCCTGGAGCTCCAATGGCATAGAAGCTGACAATGAAGCCAAAAAGAAAAAAGTGGAGCCCAGCCACAGAGCGAGGGGCAACATTTAGTATATCCTGTGAGCTCCTGGACCTAGTACTGTTTGAGATCAACTCAACTCTAAACTTCTCAGTTAAATGAACCAATAGATCACACACATATATAGAAAGCATATACTGTATCTAGATCCTTATTTTTAAAATAAATAGCAACATGCTCTGTTCCCTGTTCTGCATACTGATCTTTCACTTAACAATTCATTTTGTAGGATGCCCATGTTAGCGCTTACAGGTCTGCGTTATTATTCCTTAATAGCTGCATAAATTTCCATTGTGTGGATGTAACATGCTATATTGTGCCAGTTACTTGTTACTCAACATGTAGATTGTTTACAATTTCTACATCCAACTGAACAATGAATACCCTCAGATGTATGTCTTTCTGCTGTGTGCAAGTATATCTCTAGGTTTTTAGGGAGCAAATGAAAAGCTGATTCTAAAATTTATATGGAAATTCAAAGGATGTGGAATAGGCAAAACAAATTTCAAAAGCAAGAGTGGACCATTCAAATTACCTGATTTCAAGACTTACTGTAAAGTTATAATAATGGAAACAGCATAGTTCTAGTAAAGGAATGGGTAAACAGATCATTGTAACATAGTATCGGATTCATAAAACCTGCACATGTACAGTTGATTGATTTTCAACAAAGATACCAGGATATCAATGGGGAAGAAAAGTCTTCTCAGTAAGCTGAGCTAGAACAACTACAAAAAATTTTGGAAAATATGAACCTCAACCTCTACCTCACATCAAACACAAAAATTAATCTGAGATGGATCACAGACCTAAATGTACACACTGAACTATAAGGCAACCAGAAGAAAATTCAGAATATCTTTACAACCTTAGGCAAAAGTCCTGAATAGATATTTCACTAATGAAGATGTGTGAATGGCCAATAAGCACATGAAAAGGTTCTCAACACCACTAGTCAGCAGAGAAATAAAAATTAAAACTACAGTTAGATATCACTTCACACCTAGGAGAATAGCTTAATTTTTTTTTATTATGTTCAGTTACCCACTGTATAGTACATCATTAGTTTTTGATGTAGTGTTCAACAATTCATTAGTTAAGTATAACACCCAGTGCTCATCACAGCACGTGCCTTCCTCAACACCCATCACCCTGTGACCCCCTCCCCTCTGAAACCCCCAGACTGTTTCCTGGGGTCCATAGTCTCTCATTGTTCATCTCCCTCTCTGATTTCTCCCCCTTCGGATTTCCCTCCCTTCCCCTATGGCCCTCTGCACTATTCCTTATGTTCCACATATAAGTGAAACCATATGATAATTGTCTTTCTCTGCTTGACTTACTTCACTTAATATAATCCCCTCCAGCTCCATCCATGTTGATGCAAATGGTGGATATTCATCGTTTCTGATGGCTGAATAATATTCCACTGTTTATATGGACCACATCTTCTTTATCCATTCGTCTGTTTGAAGGGCATCTCGGCTCTTTCCATAGTTTGGCTATTGTGGACATTGCTGCTATGAACATTGGGGTGCACGTGCCCCTTCTTTTCACTACGTCTGTATCTTTGGGGTAAATACCTAGCAGTGCAATTGCTGGGTCATAGGGTAGCTCTATTCTTAACATCCTGAGGAACCTCCATACTGTTTTCCAGAGTGGCTGTACCAGCTTGCATTTCTACCAACAGTGTAAGAGGGTCCCTTTCTCCATATCCTCCCCAACATTTGTTGTTTCCTGTTTTGTTAATTTTTGCCATTCTAACTGGTGTAAGGTGGTATCTCATTGTGGTTTTGATTTGTATTTCCCTGATGCCGAGTGATGTGGAGCATTTTTTCACGTGTCTGTTGAATAGCTTAAATTTTAAATTCTGACAGACAAATGGGAGAGAAGAAATGGAGCAACATACATTAAATACATTAAACAACACATAGGCTGGTGGAAGTATAAAATGGTGCGATCACTTTATAAAACTATTTAGCACTGTATTTAAACATTAAACATATACTTACCCTATGACCCAGCAATTTCACTACATATTTACCCAAAAGAAATGAAAACATATGACTACAAGTCTTGCACAAAGATGTTCATAACAACTTTACCCACAGTAGTCAAAAACAACCAAAATATCTTTGTAAGGAAAATAAATAAGTTCTAGCACATTCAAAAAATGAAACACTAATCAGCAATAAAGGGACAGAAAATATAGGAATGAAGAGGAGTAAATGTTAATATAACAACAACATGTATGGGTTTTCAGAATTCTAATGAATGAAAGAAGCCAGACACAAAATAATCCATATGGTATGATTCTATTTATATGAAGTCCAAGAACAAGCAAAATTAATCTATGGTGATAGAAAAATCTGAAGTAGCCTATGGAGGTGGGGATTAAGTATAATGGAACAGGAGAACTTTTAGGGGGATGGCAATGTTCTTGATTGGGAGCTTGGTAACACAAGTATATACTGTTCTTAAAACTCATCAAATTGTACACTTAACATTTGTATATTTCTATGTATGTAAATTCTACCTCAGTAAAAATATTTTTACTGCAGTTTTAATGAAGTTCAGAGAATGAGTGAAATTAAATGTATATTTCAAGCCACCTCTTTACCTGGAAGTCAAGCTGTTGCTAAACTTTTGACCACTGTATGTAGCCCTGCTGTGAACATAAATCATTGGCTGAAGTCTCAAAAGTAGAATTGCCTTAATAAATTTATTTTAAAACTTCTGAGACATATTGTAAAACTTCTTTCATAAATAATGGACCAATTTATACTCTCATCTATGATGTATGAAAATAACTATTTCCCTCACCTAGCCAATATTAGGTTATCATCATTTTACATTTAATAATTAGACACTAAACAAGAAGAAGAATTTCTAAAACTCACAGAGCAATTATTATATCCCAGGAACTGTTCTAAGCAGTTTACAGTTTATTATCACCCATTTAATGTGCAAAACAACCTTGAGATAGGTACTACTATGACCGCCATTTTACAGGGGTTGGGGGGAACTGAAGCAAAGAAAGATTAAGTTACTTGCCCAAGAAGAAAATTCAGGAGAATTACTCAGTAAGTTTTAGAGTTAGGTCTTCAAGCTCAGGAATTCTAATTCCAGAGTTGGTGCTCTTACCCACTATGATACTATTTCTCATTGTTACTGTAAATATTATGTGATTTGATTGTTGGTGTGATTGAGCTTTCTCTAATGCTACTGACCTCTTCTTTTGTGAACTGCCTTTTTGTGTTCTGTGCCCACTGTCCTAATAGGATGTTTGTCAGAGTTTTTAAAAAATTTTTATTTGTGGGCGCCTGGGTGGCTCAGTCGGTTAAGCGACTGCCTTTGGCTCAGGTCATGATCCTGGAGTCCCCGGATCGAGTCCCACATCAGGCTCCCTGCTCAGCAGGGGGTCTGCTTCCCTCTCTGCCCTCTTCCCTCTCGTGCTTTCTGTCTCTCATTCTCTCTCTCTCTCAAATAAATAAATAAAATCTTTAAAAAAAATAAAAAATAAAAATAAAAAAATAAAAATTTTTATTTGTAAGAATCCTTAGAAATTAAGGACATTAACCCTTTATCAGTATTATCTATTGAAATATTTGCCCAGGATATTTTTCTTTTGTTACCTTATTTTTTCATGAGTTTTTTACTTTATGTTAAAACTTTCTTTAAAAATAAATAAATAAAACTTTCTAAAATATGTAATTTTTTTTCTTGTGAAATATCATCTGTAAGGTCTGAACCTATCAAAGATACTAATGCATTCTATAAACATCTTGTCTCTATCAATCATTTTAGAATTCTAAAATGAATTTAAAATTTTAGATAAATAAATTGAGGATAGGTGTATGTATTTGTACTCTAACAAAAATAGAATGAACTCTATAATGGTAAACATCTTCCTTTCTAATTGTCTTTTATTTCATTCATCAAATACATTTGGAAACCATACTACTTTTAACATTTTAACACAGAGGAAAAGTAACAGTATGTATTCCCTTCTCAGGAACAAAAACACCATGCATCTCTTGTGCAATGCAAAGATTAAAGCACTATCCTTGACTCCTCTCTTTCCTTATATATATATTTTTTAAGTAGGTTCCATGCCCAGTGTGGAGCCCAACTCCAGGCTTGAACTCATAACCCTGAGGATCAAGACCTGAGCTGAGATCAAAAGTAAGACACTTGACTAAGCCACCAAAGCGTCCCTTTCCCTATATTCAATACCCAGTCTATCCATCAAGTCCTCCAAAACGTATCTTTAATGTTTATTTCTCTTCCTCTCCATCATCACCATCCCAATCCAACCCACTGTCATCTTCCACCAAAACTAGTGGTATAGTCCCCTTGGATGTCACCTCCCTCCCGCTCTTGCCTCCCCATCATCCATTTTCTACCCAGCAACCACAGTGTTCCTTTTATAATGCACATAGCACGGCCTTTTGACCCTGTTTAAAACTTCTAATGACTTCACACCACAGTTAAAATAAAAACCAACTTCTTTCCTCGCTCACAAAGCCCTAGGTAATCTGTCCTTTGCTTTTCTTTCCACCCTCATCTTGGGCTACTCTCTTCCTCATATACTATACTCTTGCCACAAAAGCCTTGCTTAAGCACCTCTAATACACAGACATTCTGGAGCACCTTCAGTCTTTGCACAGCTGTTCCCTAGAGTTAGATGACCCCCCCCCTTCCCACCCCATCCAATCTGCATAGTTTGCAAATTACCATCTCAGGGAAATCTTCCCTTGACCTTCCAGTCACTCCATATCAGGTCACCTTTTTTCATTCTCTGCATACTTGTCACTCTCTGACATTTCTGTTTGTGTTCACTATTTACTTGCATATTTTTTGTTGTCCTGACTAAAATGTAAGTTCCATGTCTTTAGATCTTGTCATCTTATTAACACTGTATGCCCGGCAACAACAGCAGTGCCTGCAATGTGGCAGGTCCTCACCAAATATTTATTAAAAGGAAGAATTATGAGGTATCTAAAAATTATCTAATACCAATGGATAAAATTAAAATACAAATTTGTGTTCAATATATAAGAAAACTTTTCGAAAATGAGAACTACCCCAAAATAGAATGTCTCATCTCTAAGGCAATATCCAGAAAGAGATGAGACAATCACCTATTACAAAAGCGGGAAATCTTCGTTCTAAGCAATATGGCCAGCATGCAGTCTTCTTCCTTTTTTACACTGCTTGCATTTGCTATTTTCAACCTCTGCCCATTCTTTGATCCCTGTCCTCCACACTCTTACTCTCTTGGCTGCCAACTGCCCTCAATCCATGTTTTGTTCTTTGAACCTGACTTACAGTTTTGGCCTTCCTATCTCCTTGGAATAATTTTGTTCTTTAGGAATTAAACATAATAGCAACAGCAGAGAACAGCTATAGACAACAAGTCGTATAACTTCTTTGTCCCCACTCACTGGCCACTCACACATGTACTCTAACAATTCATAGTTATCAGGTTCTGCTCCCTCTTAGGATTCCTATTACACATGGAAACATGTTTCTAATACTTTTATTCATATGACAGACCCTTAACATCCATGAGAAATGTTTTAAAACGTGACTACAACATATAATTTCTCCCATAAAAATGAAGTGTAACTGAAAAATTTCAACTGACTCCTTTCCAATTTATAAAGATTCTATAGGGACATAAACAAAATTATTTACAAAGTTATTAACATAAATTCTATGACTAAAATAAACTACACCTCATATGCCTCAGCAAAACGGCAAAGGATTACATTTCATGGATTTCCAGGGTCACTCAGAAAGAGTAAAAAACACAAAAATTAAAGCGAATAATGCCAAGGTTTTCTCTTGCATTCAAAGATGCATTTTTATGCCTCCATGCCATGCTTTTTAGATTATTAAATAGTACCATAGGTAATTATAACCAGATTATAAACCATTTGCTTGACGACTATGCATGCCTGCTCTTTTAAATCTAATAATTCAATGCTTCCAGAAGTTTCATAATGCACCAACAATTCACTCTGAACAGCTTTAAAACCGTGTCCTCCAACAGACCATTAGCCTTCACACCTGTTGAGAGGGACAAAGATGTAGATTCTCCTAGTCTTCTTCATAACAATGAATTATACTCTGTTGAAGGCCAAAAAAGTCTGAAGTCAATTCTTTTGAATGTCCCTGGTCATATTTTTCAAGTGTGAAGAATTTCCATGTCCATATAAACATTTTAGTCCATTTCTATTTGTTTCTAAAAAGATTTGTATATTCACATACCAGCAAGTGTATATGGAGTGATTTATTTGTATAAATTTGTCATTAAATTTATACCTTTCTCTACTTGGAAAGTGAAGTGTTTTTAAGAGTAGGTAGCTTGTCTACACTTATACACAACTCTCCATTACATCAAAGATCCTTCATTTCATACACACCAAGTTAAACACCTAAAGCCCTTTCGTTGCTATCAGGAAAACAAGGATACAGGTAGACTCAATTTGGGAGACTGTCCCATCTGGGCATTAATCCAGGGGACAGGAGGCTGGTAAAATCCAGCCAAATTGAAGTATCTCACTAACCTATTGGTATTCTCAACTGGAGCCAGTAATTTTTAAAAGGAACATGCTTGAGAATAACATATTATACTTACTGACTTTGCTCAACTATGAAACAAGGTAAGTATTATATAAACATGAACCACCTGTGTCTTTAGTTTTGACCATCAGTTCCCCTCCCACCAAAAGCTGGTCCATACACCTGCTCTGGACATGACTGGTCAGTGGCTGCCTGCTACATCTGAGACTATGTTCTCCTCTTTTTCAGTCTTCTTGCGCGGACTGCAGCACACTCACACACTCCCAGTATGTTTATTCTGCGCCTCTTTATTGCATTACTCAGGCTTTCCTGTTCTGGTAACTAGTTCTTAGAAGCTCATATTCTCCTTCTCTTCTAATTACTGGTCCTTGCACACTTTTTCTCTCTTCTGCATTGCTCAGTCTAGACATTATACTTGATTACCACTGCTCTTTTCAGGTTGAAAATATTTTGCTTTCCAGAGAAGCTGCTGGAAAGCCCTTCATTTTTTCAGTCTGAATGCCTATACAGGACAGGCCAAGGCCACGTTGTTCTGATATTTTACCACCAATCAGAGTATAACATGATTATGAGTGTGAGGGAGACTCTTTAGAACAATGTTGATGGCTACCCTCCTAACTCATGACCTAGCCAACAGCTGGCTTTATTATCATGATATTTGCTAAGGTAATGGCCCAGATGAACTCCAAAAGTGGATCTTAAGTGGCGTAATGTTGTGGTCACATAGCTGAGGGGAATAGGTTCAAAAGACTTATGAAACATTTCAACTACTCTTCCCACATCGGCTCATCCTGGGCACATTTCCAGTGAAATCCCTCCCCCTTATATTACTCCATTAGATCCCAACCATTCTTCAAGATCCAAATTAGTCTGAACTGGTTGACTGCCCATAAGGACTTCCTGTCTAGCTCTAACAGACCAAGCCACAGGCACTTTAGGAAATGCCTCTGTGGCTATATCCAACACCTCAGGGCACCTCCTGCCTTTTAATCCCATTCGCTTACTCTTTCAGGGTCTCTGATTCCCTACACATTAACTGATTATCTGCTCAGACCCATTAAATCAACACTTTGGTAACTACATGCTTGGCTCTCAAGACCAACCTCAACCCGAGACTATTTAACATACATGGCGTTGACCTCATATTTTCAGGCTCTGCTTTTAGGAAACGTGACTAACATTCCCTCATGGCCAAACTTAATTCTGGTTTATATAAAATATAAGAAAACAAAGAAAAACTAAAACACATGCTCCATGAGGACATGTTTGCCCCAACACTGGCCTCTCAATGTAGACTCACCAACCCAAGTTACTATCACCTGCCACCATTAAAGTAAAACACAAATAGTATCCAACTTTCCCTCATTCATTTGCAATTTGGGTTCATAAACTTTGAATCTTTGCCTGGCTCCAAACTTTTCATTCTAAATCCTTATATTTCCAACCCTATAGTCCTTCAGACTGGCACTCATGATACACTCCTTGGTCCAAGAGCCTCAGATCCCTCAGACATACACTGCTTTGACTCATGCCTTTAGTTCCTCAAATCCCGTGTCACTTCATATTGGGTATCTTTGCTCTGGCCTTGTCTTTACAAGTTGGAGTCCCAGGGATGGAGAAAGGGAGTCTGGGTAATTATTTCATTTTGAATTTCAATTATTTTTATAACTATAGTTGGTGCACTGTAAAAATTTTGAGTCACTGAACTAAGCCCAGGCTTCTTTAAAAAGAAAGATGAGGGGCACCTGAGTGGTGCACTGGGTTAAGTGTCGACTCTTGATTTTGGCTCAGGTCATGATATCAGGGTTGTGAGACTGAGCCCCACACTGGGCTCCACACTGCAAGTGGAGCCTGCTTAAGATTCTCTCTCTCCCTGCCCCTTCCCACCACACCCATTCTCTTTCCCTCTCTAAAAAAAAAAAAAAGAAAGAAAAAAGATAAGTCTAGGGAGAGTCTCATGGACTTTATTATAGTGCCACTCCAGAAAGGAACGTAAAACCATTAATGGCTACATATCTCCTAAAACATGGCATGTGAAATTTATTCCCATTTAAAAATATATAAAACATGTCCCAAAGCAATAAGAATTATTGTAAATAAGAAAAAGAATGCTTTTTCTTACTAATTAAAACTGTAAATGCAAGGAGCACCCTGAGGGCTTCCAAGCTGCACAACTCTAGGGGAGCCATTCATCTCAAAGTCTATATGAGTGGCACACTCTGACAAGTTGTGCAGTGCACAGCCAATACTCCTGTACAAAGTGGCCCTTGGGCACTATTTTTCATGGGTCTCTATAATCAAGAAAAAAACTGATAGAAATATATTCAAAAAGGATGTCTATTTGTAGTAGGCCTATGATATTCTGGCTCCCCCAGTACCTTCTGAACAGCTTTTATATGTTTGAGATAATAAAGTTTTGGGATAAAGCTATTTATTAGCTAGCTTCCAACTACAAGCAGAATGTGTGCAACTGAAAAATTCTTATTGTTCACCAACCCTCATCAACTCCTTTAATTTTGTCCCACCTTTAATTTTATTTTTATATAAAAAAGTAAAATTATGTTACTTTTCGGTCAATAAAGAGGTCGCCAGTTGAAATGCAGCCAACAATTCTAACAACTTTGAACTCTCATTAAAAAAAAAAAAAAAAAATACCGGTGCTGTATGCCAGTTCCCTAGGTAACCAAGACTCCACTTCAAGAACGCACTGGATAATCAAAAGAAAGCAATACACACACATACACTAAACCAAACAAAAGGCAATTTTGCTTCATTTGCTAAAATAGATTTGACCAAGTGTTTTTACACAGTGGCAGATGGTAACTGCATTAATATTTATGTTGGACATGGCAAGAGAGGCTCAGAGGAAAAGGACTTTAGATTGAAGATTCACCCCTAGAAATTGGTAAAAATCAACGCAACTGTGTAGAATGAGCACATGCTCCCAAACATGAATGTAAATCCGTGCTCTGCCACCCCACAGTCGTCCTGG
This sequence comes from Neomonachus schauinslandi, assembly GCF_002201575.2. Taxonomy (NCBI): domain Eukaryota; kingdom Metazoa; phylum Chordata; class Mammalia; order Carnivora; family Phocidae; genus Neomonachus; species Neomonachus schauinslandi. Next base: position 189,744,743 of record NC_058404.1, read on the forward strand.
GTAAGTGCTATGTTCTCTGAACCTTAGCTTCCCCATGAGTAAGAGCTAAAATGTAAGATTGTAATGGGGATTAAATAAGATAATGCTGGTGAATCATAATTACAGCTACAATTTCCCACATGCTCACCCTGGGCTAGGCACATATAACAACTTAATGAGTTAAATATAGGCACCTCCATTTTACAGACAGAGAAAGTAAGATTCTAAGAGTTCAAATAACTTGTTCATGCCACACGACTAATACATAGCAGACGTGAAATTCAAAGCCAGGACTATTAGATCTCAAAGTCCATGCTCTGGAATGTTCCACAGTCCTGCAGTAGGACAGTACCTGAATCATACCAGGCACTCAATAATGCTTTTTCTTACTAATTAAAACTGTAAATGCAAGGAGCACCCTGAGGGCTTCCAAGCTGCACAACTCTAGGGGAGCCATTCATCTCAAAGTCTATATGAGTGGCACACTCTGACAAGTTGTGCAGTGCACAGCCAATACTCCTGTACAAAGTGGCCCTTGGGCACTATTTTTCATGGGTCTCTATAATCAAGAAAAAAACTGATAGAAATATATTCAAAAAGGATGTCTATTTGTAGTAGGCCTATGATATTCTGGCTCCCCCAGTACCTTCTGAACAGCTTTTATAGGTTTGAGGAATGCCCTAAATTATGACTTTCACCTCTCCAAGTTGGAATTGAAAACTCCTTTACCTAGCCCTACTTGCTTAGACTGTTTGCGTATAAGCATATATAAGCACGGGATCTGGATTAAACCAAAGTTTCACCTGTATATTTCATTTCAGAAGCACTACATCTGCCTCTCAGATCCCCAAATGTTTAACTTTCACTTTTGCCATCTCCCTATAACAGCCTTCTTCCAGACCAGTCCTCCAAGCCCCACTTTCTACCACCAAAGTAGCCCAAAAATGTTTTCTAAACAAAGATTCTCCTCTTGCTAAAACAACTTCCGTGCCCCAATTCCAGGGGTCAACACAGCAGTATTTTTTTTTATTATTATGTTATGTTAATCACCATACATTATATCATTAGTTCTTGATGTAGTGTTCCATGATTCATTATTTGCATATAACACCCAGTGCTCCATGCAGAATGTGCCCTCCTTAATACCCATCACCAGGCTAACCCATCCTCCCACCCCCCTCCCCTCTAGAACCCTCAGTTTGTTTTTCAGAGTCCATAGTCTCTCATGGTTCGTCTCCCCCTCCGATTGCCCCCCTTCATTCTTCCCCTCCTGCTATCTTTTTTTTTTTTTTAACATATAATGTATTATTTGTTTCAGAGGTACAGATCTGTGATTCAACAGTCTTGCACAATTCACAGTGCTCACAATAGCACATATCCTCCCCAATGTCTATCACCCAGCCACCCCACCCCTCCCACCCCCCACCACTCCAGCAAACCTGTTTGTTTCCTGAGACTAAGAATTCCTCATATCAGTGAGGTCATATGATACATGTCTTTCTCTGATTGACTTATTTCGAACACAGCAGCATTTTTAAGTCTCCACTCATGTGGAGATATATTTGCTATACATGGATGGCACATAGAAAGCGCTAAATAAATGTTAGTTTCCTTACTGTTTTCCCTATATATCCTATTACCTCTTCAAGAACAGAAACTGGGCCGTATGCTTCTTAGTGTAACCACTGGTGACCAGTGTTGTACATCAACAGGGCCATGTTTGTTGATGGTGGAGATGATAGTGATGGTGAGGACCCAAAATCTCAAAGATAAAGGGTGCCCATAACCACCTACTACAGACTAAATGTTTGTGTTCCCCCCAAAATTCATATGTTGAAACCTAATCCCTGATGTGATGGTATAAAGCATTCATGGTATAACAAGGTAGGGCATTTGGGAGGTGATTAGGTCATGAGGACAGAGCCCTCATGAACAAGATTAGTGCCTTCATAAAAGAGACCCCACAGAATTCTCCTGCCCCTTCTCTCAGGTGAGGACACAGCTAGAAGATAGTTGTCTATGAACCAGGGAGCAGGCCCTGGCCAGACAGCAAATCTGCCAGCATAATGATCTTGGACTTCTGGCCTCCAGAACTGTGAGAAATAAACTTCTGTTGTTTTTAAGCCATTTGATCTGTGGTATTTTTGTTATAGCAGCCTGAATGGATGAAGACATCCCCCATCCCTGAAAGTTGTATTTCATTTTATAAATGCTCCTACAGAGAAGAAAATTGGAAATGTATTAACAACTTTTGTTAATTCTCTTTTCCCTTTTAAATAATGCATTTTAATGTAAAATGTAATCCTTCAAGTATCAGAGCCTTCTTTCTATCTTGAACTATTTTCCTTAGTTCAACTACCACTTTTGTTTCATTACAACTCTCAATTGGGCATTCCCAAAGGCTCTTGGCAATGTAAACTAATTCCTATAGGCTCAAGCATAATCATCTGGTAACAGAACAGTAGTGAAAATATGACCTGCCTTGGGTATCAGGAGTTGCCCAGGCCAACCTAGTTGTAACCATTATTTATACAGGCACACCCCTCAGCAGAACCTTAATCCCTCCCACTCTGACAGAGGCCTTAATGACTTAATGATTCTCAAAGTATATGACACTATGAACACAGATTATCAATCTCCCACCCGCTTTCAAACTCTTCAGGTTGGCCAGGTTGGCCTCGGTAACCTATAAACACTAGCTGATAAGTCCTATCTGTGTTTGTGCATGTGCCTCTTGGTATCGACCCATCCATCCCTTCTTTGAATTCCGATGAAACGCCCCTTTTCCACTCTCTCATCCAACTCCGGCACTTACTGATGGAGTGAACTTTTGTAATTACTCAGTCTCTATGAACATTTTTTTTTTTATCTGTAGTATGCAATATAAGAGTGACAGCCTATTTCAAGAGTTGTTCTCAGGGTTAAATGATATCAGGTATGTAAAGTACCTGGCACAGCGCCTGGTACATAACAAAGCTCAATAGAAACAGGTTTCCGGCCCTTCCCCTTCTCCTTCTCCTCCAGCCCCTAATGGTCTCTCCTTGCCCTGAACTCCTGTAATACAATGCTTTATTTCTTCTTCCACCCATCTAAGCCCTGGTAAGCTCTTCTATTTAATTCATTCAATTATTTAATCAATGTTGAATTTGTCCAAAACTGTTCTACAAAGTTAGGATATCTGTACAAAATACACTCGGGGCTTGTCCTCAATTCATGCACAGTGTTGGGCAGTACATTTTTGAAATTAAACATAACTGCACTACTATGTACTCTCTGCCACAAAGAAATAATGTAAAATGACAGAGTAACAACCCAGGCTAGAAAATATCAATGAAAATCTCAGCAAAAAAATATTTAAGCTGGGCATTAATAATTAATAGGACGGCATCATGAGAATATGGCAAAAGAAGGAACTCAGGCAGAGGAAAGAAAATTTGTCAAAAAAAACAAAGAATAAAAAACAATAACAATGACCTCAGCACAGCAAAAACTTCTGTAAGCACATTAGACCTGTATTATTAATTATGATTATCAAGACCATACTTGTTAAAGTAAAAAGCAGGATACACAGATACGAAGAAAACTATAAGGACAGTTGAACAAAATAGTTAGAAAACCTAGAATATGTAGTTGCCATTTCTAGAAAAGCAAAACAAATGAACAAAAACCTAATTATCAAAAGCATAAGGAAATGGTTAAATAAGTAGTGACTAACCAAATTAAGGAACTATGCAGACTTTAGTAATGATAATAATGGAGTAAATGTAATGTCATATCAAATTTTTAAAATAATATAAAATTGCAAATTCTTATTATAATATGTAAACAAAGACTTGAAAGGAATATGCATAAATAAAATGGGTATTTGGTATGTTAATGGCAACTATTTTATAAAAATCTTTTTGAAATCCTTTTATAATAATTTACAGTTTTAAAAAGATAGGATGAGGTATTTCTATTCAGGAAATGCTCTTGTATTTACAAAATTATTTTAAATTGTTTTTCAGCTTATTATAATGACCTTTTTATTTCCACCAAAAACAACAAACCAGAAGCAACATGTACTTAAGCAAATATTTCCACAATGTTAACTTACACTGTGTCCTGTGTGCCTCCATCCTCACCCTCAACCATCTCCAAAACTCAAGTTACTCCTATTTAGAAAGGTTGTGGGGTTTTTTTCACTCACTGTACAGCATACTTTATGTTCAAAGCACAGAACATTCAATTACTTACAGTATAAGGATTCTGAACTGAAGTTGCCTCAATGAGAATGCATTTATTTGAAGACAAAATGGATTCTCCTAATCCTTGCCTTTTTCAGACAAAAAGCTAAGCCTGGAAGATCTTCACTAGACACGTGATATATAAACATGAGATTGTCAATCCGAATATGGAGTCAAAAGGAAGAACAGGGAAGATCAAAAGTTAAAAAGGAACATGTTAATTTCTTATGTTTTCCTATTTTTATTTCCTAACATTTAAAATCATGAATGCTTTAGCAGTTCATTTTAACGTGCCTAAAAGATCCATTTTGGGGTTTCTAATTAACTGATTGTTATAGAATTTTACTTTCTGAAATTACAGGATAAATGCATATATTTTTAAGAAAATAACAAAATAACGAGGATTAATAAGAATGTCACGATTCAATTTTAAAGAAGCAGAGTGAACTGATTTTACCTTATTGATGGTCTTTTAAGTGTGATAGATATGCATATGCATTTTATTAAATTTTTAATAAATGTAACAAAATGTACTACAAACAGTAAAATAATTATTTCCTTCAATGCTCAAGATTTTTTTTTTAATGGCGTTGACTACCACAGTTTCTCTTTCATGAGAATTATTAATCTTGAAAGGTCAGCTATAAATATCTTTTCCTAATATCTTTGTGGTTGGATAAAACTGAGTGTCTGCCTAATGAGCATGGTACTTGTCAGCCTTGATTTTCTTTCTGTGGCTATAGGTGATCGGCAACTCGAAATACATTTCCTAGGGCTACTCAGCAACAGGAGCCCAAATCTTTCTGAGGTACCTGCTGTTATGGGAACCTAGCAAAGGAAGTCAAGAGGAAATGCAATGAGCTTTCTGATTCTCCAGAGATGCTCAGAGGACCAGGAAGCGGAATAAGCCTCTGCCACATACATAAATACATTACATTTAAGCAGCACATTACAGCTTATTAAGTATCTTACACACATCTCCTCCACTTAACAGATGATGGAACAATCTCAGAGAGCCCAGTGACATGGCCATGGCCGCTCTGCTACTGGAGAGCCTCGAGATGGAATTTTCCGGTCCCAAATCCTAGGCTCATCCAAGTGTAACATCATAGCTCATGGCATTTGGAGTGAGACAGACCTAAGGTTCAAGTTTCAGGTTCTGCCATTTTCCAGTCTTGAGCAAGTCACTTGGGCAAGACCTCTGTGCCTCAGCTTCCTTATCTGTAAAATGAGATAATAGGAGCCTAGACTGCATAGGGCTGTTGTGAGCATGAAATAATGCACCTAAAGCCCTTAGCACCCATGCAGCGCCAGGATCACCCTAATGCTAGTTACAACATGGCCACCTGCAACTGTTACAGCAGTTACCCTCATTCTTCTCCAGAGGTGGCTGTCAGAACTGTTTTTGCAGGAGGCAGCATGCTGTGGTGCTTGGGAATGTTGAGTTTTCAAGCTTAACCTATCTGGGTTCAAATCCCACCACTGCCAAGTAAAAATAGAGACAGGTTACTTAACACTCTGTTATCCCAGTTTCCTCCCCTGAAAAATGAAGGCGGTGATAATAATGAAACCTAGCCCTTGTGGGTGTTGGAAGGATTAAATGAGTCACACATATAGAATACTTAAAATAGTGCCTAGAGTATGGGAAGCACTTAATATTAATTTTAACCTATTGTCATTGTTATCTTATTAATTTCCAGCACCTCCCCCCCAAGTTCCAGACATTAAATCTATTTTAAAACAGCTGAGTATCTATCATGTGTAGATGCTAGCAGTCCATCGAAAGAAAATGATGATGCTTCCTACCTTCGGTAGGCACAGTTACAATCTATTTTATTAGCTAGGACATAAATCTACACTACTGATGCAAGGCATCATATTCTAACTGCCAATGAAAGGTAAAGACAACAAGTGAGACAAGAGTACAGAGGAGGAAATCAATTTGAACACATTAGTCTTCCCTCTTTGGTGGCAGATTTGTTATTTATTGCCAAAGAACCAAGGGAAAAAAAGGAAGTGTGACATGGTTCCAGAACCCTGGAATTTCATGGCCTCATAAAGTTTGTTTAAAAATCAAGGTGAATGAAATAGGGATTTCTAATATATTTTCATTTTGTCAGACATGTTGAGGCATTAAGAAAATTATCTACCTTCTATTCATGCTATAATTTCTTTAAAGAAATATATTTTAATGGCAAAAGGATAGAGGAAGAAATAATCTCAGAATAAAAAACAATCCTCAGGCGCCTGGGTGGCTCAGCCGGTTAAGCATCTGACTCTTGATTTCTGCTCAGGTCACGATCTCAGGGTCGTGAAATCCAGCCCTGTGTTGGGATCTACACTCAGCAGGGAGACTGCTTAAGATTCTCTCTCTCTCTCTCTCTCCCCTTCCCTCTGCGCCCCGCCCCCCCCAAAAAAACCACAATTCTCACCAAAAAGGGAACCAATGATTCTGAGGACATGTGTGAATATTGTGCCTAGGTACATATATATTCAGGTGCACACTCCTCTATTTTTTCTTACTACTCTCTGTTTCTGACTGATGAAAACCTTCTTGAGCAGGCTGAATTTCACAAGCCAGCATTTGGCAACCATGGGGGTAAAGTGCACTGCAGAATATAACAGGTGTGGACCAGATCCACACTGGCAGAGCAAAGCAAAGAATTAGATCATGTTAATCAAAATGCTTGGCTTCAATTACTGAAATAACTTCTTTTTTAACCAGCCTTTCCAAAAACCTACTTCTGCTTCCCTGACTCTGTTTGCCGGGAATAAAAACTTTTTTAGACTTATCATATGCTAACAACCCCGGCCCAAGGAATAGGGGCCGCATGGGTTAAACTGAAAATCATAAGCCGCGCCAGTACATGGAGATGAATTGTTAGTGTTCCTAGAAAGAACAGCTCCGTTTTCCAGATTTCCTGAGGAAGGAGCTGCACAAAGTGGCTTATTTGATTTTGCAGACGGAAGCAGGTAGCACAAATCTAGCAGGAAACAGAGCCCTTAAGGGAATATTCAGGGAATGTTTAAAAGGAAGCATTTTAGAAAAAATTTTAAATAACTCTTTCAAGCAAAGTTGGAGATATCATGTAGAGGAAAGAGCACAGACCGAATACCCTGTCACTTACTAGTGACACCTTGGGCAACCCTGTAAACCTCTCTGGGCCTCTGTTTTCTCATCTACACAATGGAGAGAAAGATCGTTCACACTAGCAGAGTTAAAGATTAAATTACAATTCTGTACACTGCCTGGCCATTATTAGGTGTTCAAAATGGGTAGCCGTGATCAGTACAGGTAAAAGGTTTGCTCACATGAGGGCCATGAAGAGTATTTATTCATCCAGCAAACATGGCTGGGCACTTGCAGAGTCAGAGGAGTCTTTAAATCCAAGCTCCTCAAAGTCCAGTGCCAGAGACAGGGGAAAAGAAATAGTGCAAATGAATTTTGACTGATTCTACAATAAAAACCATAGACAAGGTAACAGTGGTGGACCATGGACAGAGCAATGGAATGCCTAAAGGAGGAGCCAGTGAAAATAAGACGCATGCACTAGATTTTGAATATATGAAGGATTCATTCAGCACAGAAAGCAAGGAATGACATTTCAGGCTGGGGGAAACATACACAAAAGCGTGGAAATAGGGAACACCCTGGTGTATTCAGGGCACTGTAAAAAAATTACTCTCTAGAAACCACTCCCAAACATTTAATTTGTCATGAGAGTTTAAATAGGATATTCATGCCATTTTATCAAATACAACAAAATCTCACAATCACCAAGTATGGCCATAAAGCAACTGGCAATTTGCTCCTATCCATTCAGCATCCTCACTGAGCAATTTTGAAGAGTTAGCTCTCTTCTGTGAGGAGAGGTATGGTGTTAAAGTGGCTCTCCTCCCATCATTCAGCCCTTTTTCAGTTCGGCATATAATGTTACACTTGGATTGTAACAACTGGTTTATTTCCTTCTAACAAGTGAAAAACATGTTTTTCTCTGCATGGTGACTAGAATAATACTTTCAAAAATATATATTATTTCTGCTTAACACTGCAACAACAAAGCACCATAATCTTCATGACTACATTTTTGGAGCCATGTTGATCATCATGGAGGGAACTATGTTTGCATATTAAAATACAAATTATTTAGTACCAAAATAACACATGGATTTAGCACACAGATTCCTGTTAGATGGGCTATAGCCTAGCTGGTATGGACTTTTGACTGAGTTCTTCAATGTTTTTATTAATATTTCAAAGATTAGAACTTCCTAGCTATTTCTGAATCAAAATCTTGGGTTTCAATAAATCTTTCCAAGATTTTATTAGCCTTGGGACTATCAACCATTTGCCATACGGAAAGAAACACCACACCCAAGAATAAACTCAAACTGGCAGACACCAAAAGAATATGCATCACCTCTCAACATGCTTTTGAGAGGACCCTTAAGAATTTCAAGAAGGAATCATGACTTTAGAGCCATAAAAGACTTGAAAAGCACCTTCATTTTCCAGATTGGGAAATTGTGGGCCCTGAAACTGAAACCATAGCTTATTCATCTACAGCGTTTTTCCAGTTAGGACTGAAAATCCAACCCAAACAGGCTTGAGCAGAAAAAAGGCTTTTGCTTGACTAACAAGTCCAAAGGTAAGGCTGACTTTGAGGTGTGGCTTCACCTAGGTACTTACCTTCATCAGTGGTGTTACCAGCACATAGGTTCTTTTTTTAATCCTTATCTGGCATTGCCTTCTGCTCTCTTGGCTTTCATTTGAGACTCCATGAGGCGATAAGCAGCTCCAGCCCCACCTCCTCCGAATACCGAGCCTAGAAGAAAAGAGGTCTATTTCCCATATCTCTCCCCCAAAATCTCAGATTCCTTCCAATGAGCCCACATTAGTCATTTACCTACTCTGAACTCATCACTGGAGCCAGACAATAGAGATGTGATTGTCTTAGGCCTTTGAAACAAGACACAGCCATGAAATGATGGGTGGAGTCACATCCGGTCCACACAGACAGCAGATGGAAAAGGCATGGTGCCGCATATGAAACTTAGAAGTTATTGCTGAAAGAAAGGGGAAGAGGCGCTCCTGGGTGGCTCAGATGATTGAGCGTCTGGCCTGGCCTGGCTCAGGTCATGATCTCCAGGTCCTGGGATCGAGCCCCATGTAGGGCTCCCAGCTCAGCGGGGAGTCTATTTCTCCCTCTGCCTCTCCCCCTGCTTGTGCTCTGTCTCTCTCTCTCTCAAATGAATAAATAGTTATCTTTTAAAAAAAGGGGGGGGGGAGAGATTGTAAGGAGAGAAACACCTCATTAGTCCTATTTCTGCTACTTATTTCATGCAGACCAGAAGAGAATGTTATAAAAGCTCTGTCTACAAGGTAAAAATATATATGTATATTTACATAAAAGAAAAACATGAGATTTAAATATGCACAACTACTTGAGATTGAAAGGACACCAAATTAATGACCTAGTCTTCATAAGCCATGAATCAACCTTCACACACCTTTATTTAGGTGTAACTCACATAGGGAATACATAAACCGATAAAGCCTAATAGCACTGTACTTTTTCACAGAGAAGAACTCTTAAATTTACATGTTATCTATTTCAGAGGGAGTTTAACTGCTTGTGGGAGACAAAAGGAAAGGACTTTAGAATGACAGGTAATACCCAGCCTTGAGAGAAAGAGAGAGAGAGAGAGAGAGTGTGTGTGTGTGTGTATTTTTTTCCTTTACTGCTCCAAACCAGAGTGAACTATAAACCTCTTCCCAGGGGCGCCTGGGTGGCTCAGTCGTTAAGCGTCTGCCTTCGGCTCAAGTCATGATCCCAGGGTCCTGGGATCAAGCCCCGCATCAGGCTCCCTGCTCCGCGGGAAGCCTGCTTCTCCCTCTCCCACTCCCCCTGCTTGTGTTCCCTCTTTCGCTGTCTCTCTCTGTCAAATAAATCAATAAAAAAAATAAAAAATAAAAAAATAAACCTCTTCCCACCTCAGCAATCATAGGCAAAAAAAAAAAAAAAGCATTAGTCAAAGGGTTTTTTCACTTTGTCATTTCCTGCATTGCTTAGATTTGTGCAATAACAAGTCAGAATAGAAATAGTTAATGCAATAAATACATAGTAGCTTAACTCTATCTGATGGTGAAAGACTGAACTCTAACCAACTAAGGTGCTCTATACCATTCCAATACCAAGAAGCAATTGGTCCAGTGGAGGCTGTCTGTGGATGAATCAATATGGAAATAAAAGGACAATTCCAAAACAAAACAAAACTCAACAGAAATAATCCCTATCTGGCTGAGATCATAGGGCCTCCATCAGCCCCCCTACAAAAGTAAGCTGCTTGAAGATAAGAACCACACCTTAGTTATCCTTACACCCACAATAATGAGCACAGCACAGCTTCCCTCACAGAGTAGGTGTTTAATAAATATTTTTTAAAGATTTATTTATTTGAGAGAGAGAGAGCTCATGTGCGTGAGCCAGGGAAGAGGCAGAGGGAGAGAATCTCCAGCAGACTCCCCGCTGAGCACGGAGCCGGACTCGGGACTCTATTTCATGACCCTGAGATCATGACCTGAGCCAAAATCAAGAGTCAGACGCTTAACCGACTGAGCTACCCAGGCACCCCAATAAATACTTTTAAGTATATTTTACTTAAACAACAGAGCTGAAATGAAATAAGAGATAGTCTGTCACCCCTTCTGACAAAAAGCATTGCCTGCCAATAAGCACTCTGATAGGTTAAAACCAGACCCAGATCCGTCCTGGTCCCATCTATCTATCTTTATATTATTTGCAGTCTTCTAGGTCTATTAACACGAGCTTAGCAAAACAGCATAGTTCATTCTTTACTGTCCATTCTGTGTTTCTTAACCAGTCGTTTATCTTTCAAAGTCCTGAGTTAAATGGGGCCCTTCCCAATTACTGTTAGAGACAGCAGAACCCAGTGGACCAAACCTGTATTTTTAAATTAGGTCCTATTACTTTGAGAAGAAGTGGTAAGTAGTCTTCCTAACAGAATTACATATGAAAAGGGACTCTTGTTATTTGGCTGAGCAACAGCTAACTGGACAAACCCTCTGCAAAACAGTTACAGTGTATTAGGATAAATTTTAAAGCCAGACACCTAAGTCAAATATTTTAGAAAAAAATTGCTTCTTACTATGTATGCGTGGTACATGAGCTCGAAATCTGAGATACTCAGTCTGCTAGAATTCCATATGCCTCTGTGCCAAAATCCAGAGAGACTTCCTCCTCCTGTCTGGTGGGTCTCAGCATGTAAAGAAAAGATAAACTGCAAGAGGGGACATTGATGCAGCTTTCTGACTTGGAGAAGAACCAGAATCCAGAATCATATTGCTGGCTTTCTGGTCATGGTATTGGCCACTGTGACCTTCAAATAAAGCAATGTGGACTGGATTTCAGAAATCTACTGTTACCCTTTTCACTGTTCTTACAGAGCCTTGATACCCACATTGGTGAATGTGTTGGGCAGAAGAGAATCCTTGAACTTGGCAACCATTCCTGCAGCAGCAAACCACCACTACCACCTTTAGGGGAGCAACTCAACCGCCTTCACTTCCCACATGGCTTTAAGCCACGTTTCACCAAGCCTCTGGTTTTCACCTCACCACTGTCATCGACTTGATCTGGAAGGTTCTGGATTCTAGTCCTGGCTTCTGAGCACTAAAGTACCTCCTTTGTAAAACGAGGGGATGAACTGATGATCTCTAAGGTCTACCAGCTCAAAAGTGACCTCATGTCTCGTAAATGTCAGGTTGATGTGAACACTGAATGGTGATTAGTTTAAAATAAACTTCCTGACTTGGATCAAGCTATGAATTTTCATGATAAATAACATTTATTGGGTGCCTCTTATATATTAGGCATTTTTCTAAATGCTTTCCATGTCTTCATCTATTTAATTTTCAGAGTCTATATGAGGTAGGTACTACTGCTATCCTCATTTTAAAGTAAGGAAACTGAGGCACAGATATGTTAGGTAACTTGCCTGTGATCAAGCAGCTGATGGGACTGGAATTTAAATGCCAGACATCTGGGTCCAGAGCTTACACTCCCAACTACGATTCTGTACTATTTTCTTTTTTAAAGATTTTATTTTATTTATTTGACAGAGAGATAGACAGCTAAAGAGGGAACACAAGCAGGGGGAATGGGAGAGGGAGAAGCAGGCTCCTGGCCGAGCAGGGAGCCCAATGCGGGGCTCGATCCCAGGACCCTGGGATCATGACCTGAGCCGAAGGCAGACGCTTAACGACTGAGCCACCCAGGCGCCCCCTGTACTATTAAGCACCCATTTCTGTTGATACTATTCCCTCAACCTGGAATGCTCCACCTCCCTCGTTTTAATATTTAAATCAATAGTTACTGAATATTCCAGGAGCTGTGCCTGCAAATAGAGTTATAATGGAGAAGAAAGCAAGAGTCCTTTCCCTCATAGAGCTTACCTCTCCAGTGGCAGGTACAGGTGAGAAAGCACATATTAAATTAATTGATATGACACAGATTTTTAATTTGTTCTTACTACACTGCCTCATGGAATTATTAACAACTGGGGTTTTGTTACTATTATTAACATATTATACCATAAGAGAGAATATGGAAGACATGTATCTTACAGTGGGTAGTCAGAAATCTAAGAGACTTCCAAAGTGACATGTGGAGGATGAATATTCAGTGAAAGAACAGTACTAGTGAATGCCCTGCAGGAAGACAAGAGGATGGCAGAGTCAGAGAATAAGACTCAGGCAGAGACAGCAAAGGAGAGAAAGTGATGGGAGACTGAATTGGAGAACTTAGCAGAAGCCAAATCATAAACGGCTAAATTAAGAAATCTGGGTGAAGGCAGAACAACCTTAAAGCTAACTGAAGCTTAAGCTTCAAGGCCCCCACTTCCACAAAATCCTTTCAAGGCCCTGGAAGGGGCACTAGATAAGGGGTTCATACAATCATGTATTTTCAAAAATTTTGCCAAAGAGAGAAACTTGCACTATAATTGGTAAAGACAGCTGTCTAGTCTACTCTGACTTACCTTCCCTCAACCTCCTGCTGTGTCAATTGGCACTGGAATGACTAGGGCATTTGGGGGATCTAAAAAAGGAAGTCAAGTTGACTATACATTTAGTTTGGGTTTGGTGTTCATGTTCATTTCCAAATATGGTGAACTTATTGTAAGCCATCTCAGCATAAGAAAGGCTTTTTTTCTTTCTTTGATGAGAATCGCATGTTTGATAAAGTTTAAATGCATTTTTATTGCCATTTGGAAAGACATTTCCAAAAAAAAAACAAGTAAGGAATCACAGACTCCTAACTCAGGTGCATATAACAGGCACCTTGTTTTATCAACTTTAAATTATTTTTTAAATAACTGATAAATTTCATATTAAAATAATGAAATATGAAACAGAACCAAAAAAGATAAGGAATGAAATCAATGGAAATTATTCTGAACTTGAAGAGCGAATTGTAACAAAAAGCTTTCAGATCATACCAAATGAAATGATTAATCAAGAGGAAGAAATAAATTTTGAATGGAAGTAATGAATAGGCTCTTGGATATTTTGATAACCTAATTCATGAGGACTTGTCATGAACAAACTGGGAAAAGACTTAAATTTCTTGCTAATTCGACATGAAATACTTAAATCAACAAAGATACTCACTAACTTTTTTTATTTTATTTTATTATGTTATGTTAATCACCATACATTACATCATTAGTTTTGATGTAGTGTTCCATGATTCATTTTCTGCGTATAACACCCAGTGTTCCATGCAATATGTGCCCTCTTTAATACCCATCACCAGGTTAACCCATCCTCCCACCCCCTCCCCTCCAGAACCCTCAGTTTGTTTCTCAGAGTCCATAATCTCTCATGGTTTGTCTCCCCCTACGAATGCCCCCCCTTCATTTTTCCCTTCCTGCTATCTTCTTTTTTTTTTTTTAACATATAATGTATTATTTGTTTCAGAGGTACAGGTCTGTGATTCATCAGTCTTACACAATTCACAGCACTCACCATAGCACATACACTCCCCAATGTCTATCATCCAGCCACCCCATCCCTCCCACCCCACCCCCCACTCCAGCAACCCTCAGTTTGTTTCCTGAGATTAAGAATTCCTCATATCAGTGAAATCATATGATACATGTCTTTCTCTGATTGACTTATTTCACTTAGCATAATACTCTCTAGTTCCATCCACGTTGTTGCAAACGGCAAGATTTCATGTTTTTTTGATGGCTGCATAATATTCCATTGTATGTAAGTACCACATTTTCTTTATCCATTCATCTGTTGATAGACATCTTGGCTCTTTCCATAGTTTGGCTATTGTGGACATTGCTGATATAAACATTAGGGTGCACATACCCCTTCAGATCACTACATTTGTTATCTTTGGGGTAAATACCCAGTAGTACAATTCCTGGGTTGTACAATAGCTCTATTTTCAACTTTTTTATGAACCTACATACTGATTTCCACGGTGGTTGCACGAGCTTGCATTCCCACCAACAATGTAGGACGGTTCCCCTTTCTTCACATCCCTGCCAACATCTGTCGTTTCCTGACTTGTTAATTTTAGCCATTCTGGTATCTCATTGAGGTTTTTTTTTTTTTTAAAGATTTTATTTATTTATTTGAGAGAGAGAGAATGAGAGAGAGCAAGCACATGAGAGGGGGGAGGGTCAGAGGGAGAAGCAGACTCCCTGACGAGCAGGGAGCCCGATGCGGGACTCGATCCCAGGACTCCAGGATCATGACCTGAGCCGAAGGCAGTCGCTTAACCAACTGAGCCACCCGGGCGCCCCTCATTGAGGTTTTGATTTGGATTTCCCTGATGCTGAGTGATGTTGAGTACTTTTTCATATGTCTGTTGGCCATTTGGATGTCTTCTTTGGAAAAATGTCTGTTCATGTATTCTGCCCATTTCTTGATTGGATCATTTGTTCTTTGGGTGTTGAGTTTGATAAGTTCTTTATAGATTTTAGATACTAGCCCTTTATCTGATATGTCATTTGCAAATATCTTCTCCCATTCTGTCAGTTCTCTTTTAGTTTTGTTGACTGTTTCCTTTTCTGTACAAAAGCTTTTAATCTTGATGAAGTCCCAATAGTTCATTTTTGTCCTTGCTTCCCTTGCGTTTGGTGATGTTTCTAGTAAGAAGTTCCTGCCGCTGAAGTCAAAGACGTTGCTGCCTGTGTTATGCTCTAGTATTTCGATGGACTCCTGTCTCACATTTAGGTCTTTCAACCATTTTGAGTCTGTTTTTGTGTGTGGTGTAAGGAAATGATCCAGTTTCATTCTTCTGCATGTGGCTGTCCAATTTTCCCAACACCATTTGTTGAAGAGACTGCCTTTTTTCCATTGGACATTCTTTCCTGCTTTGTCAAAGATGAGTTGACCATATAGTTGAGGGTCCATTTCTGGGCTCTCTACTTTGTTCCACTGATCTATGTGTCTGTTTTTGTGCCAGGACCATACTGTCTTGATGATTACAGCTTTGTAATAGAGCTTGAAGTCCGGAATTGTGATGCCACCAGCTTTGCTTTTCTTTTTCAACATTCCTCTGGCTATTCAGGGTCTTTCTGGTTCCATACAAATTTTAGGATTATTTGTTCCATTTCTTTGAAAAAAGTTGAGGGTATTTCGATAGGGACTGCATTAAATGTGTAGATTGCTCTAGGTAGCATTCACATCTTCACAATATTTTTCTTCCAATCCATGAGCATGGAACGTTTTTCCCTTTCTTTGTGTCTTCCTCAATTTCTTTCATGCATGAGTATTTTATAGTTTTCTGAGTACAGATTCTTTTCCTCTTTTGTTAGATTTATTCCTAGGTATCTTATGGTTTTGGGTGCAACTGTAAATGGGATCGACTCCTTAATTTCTCTTTCTTCTGTCTTGTTGTTGGTGTATAGGAACGCCACTGATTTCTGTGCATTGATTTTATATCCTGCCATTTTACTGAACTCCTGTATGAATTCTAGCAGTTTTGGGGTGGAGTCTTTTGGTTTTCCACATAAAGTATCATATCATCTGCAAACAGTGAGAGTTTCACTTCTTCTTTGCTGATTCAGATGCCTTTTATTTCTTTTTGTTGTCTGATTGCTGTGGCTAGGACTTCTAGTACTATGTTGAATAGCAGTGGTGAGAGTGGACATCCCTGCCATGTTCCTGACCTTAGGGGGAAAGGTCTCAGTTTTTCCCCATTGAGAAGGATATTCTCTGTGGGTTTTTCATAGATGGCTTTTATGATATTGAGGTATGTACCCTCTATCCCTATACTCTGAAGAATTTTGATCAAGAATGGATGCTGTACTTTTATCAAATGCTTATTCTGCATCTATTGAGAGGATCATATAGTTCTTGTTCTTTCTTTTATTCATGTATTGTATCACACTGATTGATTTGTGCATGTTGAACCAACCTTGCAGCCCAGGAATAAATCCCACTTGGTCGTGGTGAATAATCCTTTTAAGGTACTGTTGGGTCCTATTGACTAGTATTTTGGTGAGAATTTTTACATCCATGTTCATCAAGGATATTGGTCTGTAATTCTCCTTTTTGATGGGGTCTTTGTCTGGTTTGGGGATCAAGGTAATAGTGGCCTCATAAAATGAGTTTGGAAGTTTTCCTTCCATTTCTATCTTTTGGAACAGTTTCAGAAGAATAGGTATTAATTCTTCTTTAAATGTTTGGTAGAATTCCCCTGGGAAGCCATCTGGCCTTGGGCTTTTGTTTGTTGGGAGATTTTTGATGACTGCTTCAATTTCCTTAGTGGTTATAGGTCTATTCAGGTTTTCTATTTCTTCCTGGTTCAGTTTTGGTAGTTGATACATCTCTAGGAATGCATCCATTTCTTCCAGATTATCTAATTTGCTGGCATAGAGTTGCTCATAATATGTTCTTAAAATTGTTTGTATTTCTTTGGTGTTGGTTGTGATCGCTCCTCTTTCATTCAGATTTTATTTATTTGGGTCCTTTCTCTTCTTTTTGATAAGCCTGGCCAGGGGTTTATCAATCTTCTTAATTCTTTCAAAGAACCAGCTCCTAGTTTCGTTGATCTGTTCTACTGTTCTTTTGGTTTCTATTTCATTGATTTCTGCTCTGATCTTTATTCTCTTCTGCTGGGTCTAGGCTTTATTTGCTGTTCTTTCTCCAGCTCCTTTAGGTGTAGAGTTAGGTTGTGTATTTGAGACCTTTCTTGTTTCTTGAGACAGGCTTGTATTGCTATATACTTTCCGCTTAGGACTGCCTTTGCTGCATCCCAAAGATTTTGATCAGTTGTGTTTTCATTTTCATTGGTTTCCATGAATTTTTTAAATTCTTCTTTAATTTCCTGGTTGACCCATTCATTCTTTAGTAGGATGCTCTTTAGCCTCCATGTATTTGAGTTCTTTCCGATTTTCCTCTTGTGATTGAGTTCTAGTTTCAAAGCATTGTGGTCCAAAAATATGCAGGGAATGATCCCAATCTTTTGGTACCGGTTGAGACCTGATTTGTGACCTAGGATGTGATCTATTCTGGAGAATGTTCCATGGGTACTAGAGAAGAATGTGTATTCTGTTAATTTCGGATGGAATGTTCTGAATATATCTGTGAAGTCCATTTGGTCCAGTAGTCATTTAAAGTCTTTATTTCCTTGTTGATCTTTTGCTTAGATGATCTGTCCATTTCAGTGAGGGGGGTGTTAAAGTCCCCCACTATTACTGTATTGCTGTTGATGTGTTTCTTTGATTTTGTTATTAATTGGCTTATATAATTGGCTGCTCCCATATTAGGGGCATAGATATTTACAACTGTTAGATCTTCTTGTTGGATAGACCCTTTAAGTATGATATAGTGTCCTTCCTCATCTCTTATTATAGTCTTTGGTTTAAAATCTAATTTGTCTGATATAAGGATTGCCACTCCAGCTTTCTTTTAATGTCTATTAGCATGGTAAATGGTTTTCCACCCCCTCACTTTCAATCTGGAGGTGTCTTTGGGACTAAAATGAGTCTCTTACAGACAGCATATCGATGGGTCTTGGTTTTTTAGCCAATCTGATACCCTGTGTCTTTTGATTGGGGCATTTAGCCCATTTACATTCCGGGTAACAAATGAAAGATATGAATTTAGTGCCATTGTATTGCCTGTATATTGTCTGTGTTCCTTTCTGGTCTATGTTGCTTTTAGGCTCTCTGCTTAGAGGACCCCTTTCAATATTTCTTGTAGGGTTGGTTTTGTGTTTGCAAATTCCTTTAGTTTTTGTTTGTCCTGGAAGCTTTTTATCTCTCCTCTTTTCAATGACAGCCTAGCTGGATATAGTATTCTTGGCTGCATATTTTTCTCATTTAGTGCTCTGAATGTATCATGCCAGTCCTTTCTGGCCTGCCAGGTCTCTGTGGATAAGTCTTTTGCCAATCTAATGTTTCTACCATTATAGGTTACAGACCTCTTGTCCCGAGCTGCTTTCAGGATTTTCTCTTTGTTTCTGAGACTCGTAAGTTTTACTATTAGATGTCGGGGTGTGGACCAATTTTTATTGATTTTGAGGTGGGTTCTCTGTGCCTCCTGAATTTTGATGCCTGTTTCCTTCCCCAAATTAGGGAAGTTCTCTGCTATAATTTGCTCCAATATACCTTCTGCCCCTCTCTCTCTTTCTTCTTCTTCTGGGATCCCAATTATTCTAATATTGTTTCGTCTTATGGTATCACTTATCTCTCGAATTCTGTCCTCGTGATCCAGTAGTTGTTTCTCTCTCTTTTTCTCAGCTTCTTTATTCTCCATCATTTGGTCTTCTATATCACTAATTCTCTCTTCTGCCTCATTTATCCTAGCAGTTAGAGCCTCCATTTTTGATTGCACCTCACTAATAGCCTTTTTGATTTCGACTTGGTTAGATTTTAGTTCTTTTATTTCTCCAGAAAGGGTTTCTCTAATATCTTCCATGCTTTTTTCAAGCCCAGCTAGTATCTTTATAATCATCATTCTGAACTCTAGTTCCGACATCTTACTAATGTCCGTATTGATTAGGTCCCTGGCAGTCAGTACTGCCTCTTGTTCTTTTTTCTGAGGTGAGTTTTTCCATCTTGTCATTTTGTCCAGAGGAGAATAGATGAATGAGAGAACAAAATGCTAACAGGGTAACAATGACCCCAGAAAAATATACACTAAACAAATCAGAAGAGACCTTCCAGAAAGTGGTTGCTTTTCTGTTCAGAGAGTTGCTGCTATTCTTTTATTCAATCTCCTGTTGAGTTCGTAGGTGTTCAGAATGGTTTGATACCTATCTAGCTGAATTCCTGGGACCAGACGAAATTCAGGTCTCCTACTCCTCCGCCATCTTTTCCTCCCCCCTCATTAACTCTTAATACTCCACCACAGAGAGGACATCAATGGCAAACTGTTTAACCTGTGTCAATTCTACTGGTACTAAAGATTAGTCCTGAACAAGAAAATCTGAAATGCCCTGAAATCTTACAACTCATATTTGGAAGGAATTTAATAGAGGTTCCCCTGAATTTGGCAACAGTCTTAAATAGTTGCAAAGTATATAATGAGCCATGAAGCTCTTCTAAAAAGAAAACTTTTCTAAAAAAAAAATTAACAATGTTAAAAAATCAAATTTTGATTACCATGAGAAACAACTGAATTACTAACCTATTCTCTCTATAAAAGATATTACAAAATCATTGTCATATGAAAAAATGATCAAAAATTATGCAGCTAACAAATGAAGAAAAGGTATTCTAGCAGTGTGGCAGGTAGATAGTTAATAAAAATAAAATTTTATTTTTCTCAATTTTAGGATATTTGTGGCATTTCTCAGATTTTTTTAATGTGTAATTTGTTGTTTTCTTTTTTCACTCTTTTTTTTTTTTTAAGATTTTATTTATTTGAGAGAGAGAGCAAGAGAGAGAGCATGAGCAGGGGGAGGGAGAGAGGGAGAAGCAGACTCTCCACTGAACTCAGGGATCATGACCGGAGCCAAAGGCAGATGCTTAACCAAATGAGCCACCCAGGCGCCCCTCTTTTCTCATTCTAAATTAAATGTTTACTTTTGTTCTTAATTTTTGTATTGATAGTGCTGTGTTGTTTTTCTTAAAGAGAACCCCCAAAATTGTATAAACACTAAACTCTACCCCGGAGTTTGGACATTATTCCAAGGCATTTTTTGCCTATTTAGGAACTGACTACTGGGAGATGGGGGAGTCTGTGGGAGGAGAAGGTAAGGGACTCAAGCAGAAGGTTTCAGATGGGCCAAATTTGAGAGGCTTATAAGACATCCAGGTGACGATGGTGAGTTATCCCTGTGCTAATCGGTGGTCCATCCAGCGGGTCTTCCCTTCTTGTCTATTTACCCTTTAATGCTCAGCCCAAATGCCATCTCTACACCACAATTCTTTGTGTCGGTGCCTATTTTCACAAAGGAAAGAAGAAATTAAAATGTTTCAAGCAACTACTCTTCTGGACAAATCATGTTAGGTACTTTATGACATTACCTCACTTAGGCATAGATGTTTCTCTAAGGCAAGGCAATTGTATCTCATATTTCCCAAAATAAAAAATAAATGCTAGTAGTAACAATTCCTGCTCTCTATGGATGCTATTACGTTAATTATATATCTTAACTTGTCATTCTTAAGTATGTTGATTACAGATAACATTAAACCCTCCAGGTGACCCATTTCAAACTTGGACATAGTTTCCCAAAATGCAGCTTCAGGTGAACCGAGGGTTCTTTGTCCATACACACAGTCCATGCAAATGTTACAGTTGCATGGGCAAACTGCTCACTTATGCCCAAGATAATCACATGTCTGTACTTGCATTTAACATCTTGGGACTTTGGTACACTCTGTTTTCTGTATCTTACTCTGCCTGAATATTTCCCCTTCTAGCTAATCGTAGTCAGTTCTTAACATCCCCACTGAGAATGACACTCTAATCCTCAGGGATTAAAGAAACACTGCCCCTGGTCTTCAGCATTACATTGTTAATCCATTAGGATTAACAAAAGTACAATTTGAAAAAATGAGGAAATTATTCCACTGCCCATAATTTAGGATGGCAAAATCAGATCAATTAAGGCTGCCAACATATGATATAATTAACACAACCATTATATGGAGGATATTGCAGCACATATGGTATGATATGAAAAACCAAACAATGTTTTTTATAATGTGTGAATATAGATATTATAAAGTTAAAGATCAAGTGGAGATCTCTTCCTTAGTTCCTCCTTGAGCTGCATTTTTAACATGACCCCCGACTCTATCAAGTGTCAATTTCTTATCTGGTGATGAAATTATCTATTTAAATAGAAAGTTATAACCAGCATTTTTTACTTTATGTGTCAGGTTCTTAATAGTTTCCTAAATAACAAGGAACACTCTTAGTCAGTTGGCATTTTCCAGCGTTTTAATTGCCTGCTGTGATATAATTATTGTGACATTTTGGGATGTTTTTAACATCCTGAATTAAATATTCTGACATCCCACAGAGCACTTCATGAAAACAGTCAAACTGTATTCAAGTCATTAGCAGTCTACAGCTGTCCTTTAATATTAAAATTATTTTCCAACACAAAACACAGATGAAAATTAAAGTATTTAACAACTCTGAGCTCGGGTTAGATCTGAGTTCTATATTACCCTAATTTGTCAAGTAAAGATCAGGGTGACTCTGAGATTCTTCCATTAAACTTTATCTGAAGCACCAAATGAATTAGGGCCACCTCATGATAAAAGAAAATGAACAAAATGTGCTGATTTCAAAAGTGCAATTAGCCCCAGATTACACAGCCACAAATTCTACACTAAGAATCATCACCAGAACACCACATCTCTTGCTCTATTGTTCTGGAAAGCTGGCCTGCTTTATTTTATTCATGTATTTATCCATCTATCTATCTACCTACCTACTTATCTATCTGTTTAATATGATATGTTCAAATAAAATGGGACAGATAATTTAGGTAACTGATGTATTTTAAATAACATACTCCATACTGTAATTCTATGGCAAAATCCTAATCTGAAGGGAAGACCCGCTGGATGGACCACCGATTAGCACAGGGATAACTCACCATCGTCACCTGGATGTCTTATAAGCCTCTCAAATTTGGCCCATCTGAAACCTTCTGCTTGAGTCCCTTACCTTCTCCTCCCACAGACTCCCCCATCTCAAGAAATGGCAACCCCATGCTTCCAGTGGCTCAGCCCACAAACTTGGCAATATCACTCATTACTTTCTTGCTCTCACGTATAAAAATCCAAGCCATCAGAAAATCCCATTGACTAATATTCATAATGGATGCAAAATCCAACACTTCCCACCACCTCCTCCTCTGCCTCTTAGCTCAAGCCACTAGCATCTTTTTTTTTTCCAACTGAGATAAAATATACATAAAATTTGCCATGTTAACTATTTTTAAGTGGGTATGTCAGTGGAATTAAGTACATTCACAATGTTGGGCAATTATCACTACTATCCATTTCCAGAACTTTTTCACTGTCCCAAAGAGAAATTCTGCACCCATTAAACAATAACTCCTGGGGCACCTGGATAGCTCAGCCAGTTAAGCTTCTGTCTTCAGCTCAGGTCATGATCCCAGGGTCCTGGGATCGAGTCCCGTATTGGGCTCCCTGCTCAGCAGGGAGTCTGCTTCTCTCTCTCCCTCTGCTGCTCCCCCTGCTTGTGCTCTCTTGCTCTCTCTCACTCTAATCTCTCAAATAAATAAAATTTTTAAAAAATTAACTCCTCACCCTCGAACCCCATCCCAACCCCTGGTAACCTCTATTCCACTTCCCTATGAATCTGACTTTCCTAGGTACTTCATATCAATGAAATCATACAATATTCATCCTTCTATGTCTGGCTTATTTCACTTGGCATAATGTTTTAAAGCTTCATCTATATTGTAGCAGGTAACAGAATTTCATTTTCTTTTTAATCTGACCATTGTATGTCTATACCACATTTTGTTTATCCATTCATCTGTTGATGGATGTTTGGGTTGTTTTAACCTTTGGCTTTTGTGAATAATGCTGCTATGAACCAAGTTTCTGGGATCTGCTTTTGATTCTTTTGTGCATGTATCTAGAAGTGGAAGTGCTGAATCATATGGTAATTCACTATCATCTTCTGATTGAACACTAGTATTCTAACTGGGCTCTCTGTATCCACCCTGCTAACCCCATAGTCCATTATCCCCATGGTAGTTAGGGTGATCCTTTTACAACTTAAATCACATCATGTCACTGTCCTGCTCAAAGTACTCCATGGTATCTCACTGTCAGAAGAAAATCCAAAGCCTATCCTATGACCTGCAAGACTCTCTGTGATCTGACCTCTGCATGCCTCTCTGATCTAGTCCCGTTCCTCTTCACCTCTGCTCACCCACCAGTCCACCAACCTCCCTTCTATGCCTCAAACCTGACATGCACACTTCTCACTTTTGCCTCAGGACCTTCCCAATGACTGCTACCTCAGCCTGGATAACCAGATAACTGCATGGGTCCATCCCCCATTTCTTCAAGGACACTGCTCAGATATAATCTTACCAGAGTTGCCTTCTTTGTCTCCTTATCTAATGTAGTCCACAAGTACACACACACACACACACACGCACGCATGATGCGCACACATACCCCTATCATTATCTACTTACCCTGCTACATTTTTTCCATGGACCTTCTAACACATGACACATCATATATATCTTGGTTTATTTATTAGTTGACTGTCTTCACTCACTAGAATGTAAAATTCCTAAGGCCAGGGACATCATATTGTTTACTGCTGTGTTCCAAGAAAGAACGTAGATGGATAATCAGCACAGATAGGTGCTCATAACTGTGGCTGATGTTTCTGTGCTCATCACCCTTCCCTCTGCTCTGAAAAGAGGTTCTGGCTCATATCTAAAGGGTCCTGAACATCAGGGAAACCAGCCATTTGCAGTCAGTAATGGTCTCACTAGAAACTCGTATCTTCCTAATCATCTTGACTGCTCTTTCTATGGGAGTGATGGGGAAGAAAAAGGGGATAGGACAAACTTTTTTTCAATAACTTATTTTTCCTCATTACAAAAGTAACATATGTTCCTTCTAGAAAATGTAGGGAATCTAGGTGAACACAGAAAAGAAATTAAAAATCCATAATGTGCTAACCAAAAGGTAATGATTCTTAATACTTTCATGCATATCCTTCCAATCTTTGCTTTCTACTCATATTCATTTTTCCTAATAATGGAATCAAATACATATTTTTTTTATCTTGTCTTTTCCTTAAATGTTATATATCACAAACAGCTTGGTTATGAAATGTTCTCTGACAACATCATTCCCAATGGCTGGATAATATCCACTGGATGAAGTACCATAATATAACCCTGTGTATTGGGCATTTAAATAGTTTCCCATTTTTCTGTATTATTAGCAATGTGGCATATTTTTTTTAATTTTAAGATTTATTTATTTTGGGTGGCAGGGGAAGGGGCAGAGGGTGAGGGAGAGAGAGTCTTAAGCAGACTCCACGCTGAGTGTGGAGTCTGACACAGGGCTCGATCTCACGACCCTGAGATCAGGACCTGAGCTGAAAGAAGAGTCGGACACTTAACTGACTAAGCCACTCAGGCTCCCCAGCAATGTGGCATCTTTAAATCTAAATCTTATGGGCTATCACAGGCCTGTACCTCTGAAACCAGTAATACATTATATGTTAACTAACTGAATTCAAATTAAAAAATGTTTATTAAATCAATCAATCAATCAATCTTGTGGGCTGCTCTGAAAATATCCTTAGGATTAATTCCTAAAAGTAGAATTTGGGGGTTGGTGACTATGCAGAATTTTAAAGATTTCCATACATACTGTGAATTTATACTCTTCCAGGCAGGGCAGGAGAATGCGTGCATTAGGGATGCCTGAGACTTGTCACCTTTAGTTACCACAGTTGCTCAGTGTAATAAGCGAACTGACCTCAGGATTAGGCTCATCTGGGATGGATTGGGAAGATCATAAGCACAGGAGGTTAGAATAGAGGAAAGGAGTGGGAGCTAAGGACAGGAATACTAAAAACAGACTTGACCTCCTCCACCGTCTTTGCTCTGAACTGACCAAGGTGGTTAACAGTAGTATTTAAGGTACAGCATAAACAAATGGTATTTCTCACTATATTATTGTGCCCTCAACAAAATAATTAATATGAATTTTGATGCAAACAATGTATTGATTATGCTTGGTTTTTCTTAAAAAAAACCTTGACACAGCAATTTAAAGTTTGCATCTGAGTTCAGTTTATTTCAATATATGGTTTTAATGGACTTATAGCTATTTTATAACTGGAAAATATAGCTTGCAAAAGGCACAATATTCACAGTAGAGAATAAATGGGACAAAGTTTAGTAACAATACTGGATGAGATTCATATTTCAAATCATTGTAATTGTTTCAAATGCTTTGGCCAACTTCTGGTCAGATTAAATCATTGTTTGATATTGTAATTTGACTGACAGAGAACTTGTACTAGAAGGAAGGGGACATCTTCTTCTTCTTTGTAGTTAAATAATTAAAATTATCTTTGATAATGCAGTTTAATTACAGGAACATTTTATTTTTTTAAAGATTTTATTTATTCATTTGAGAGAGAGAGAGAGGGAACGCATGAGCGGGGGGGGCAGAGGGAGAAGCAGACTCCACTGAGCAGGGAGCCTGACGAAGGGCTTGATCCCAGGACCCTGAAATCATGACCTGAGCCGAAGGCAGACGCTTAACCGACTGAGCCACCCAGGCGCCTTTTACAGGAACATTCTAAAGAAACATGTTTGGGGCGCCTGGGTGGCTCAGTCGGTTAAGCGTCTGCCTTCAGCTCAGGTCATGATCCCAGGGTCCTGGGATTGAGTCCCATGTCGGGCTCCTTGCAAGGAGTCTGCTTCTCCCCCTGCCACTCCCCCTACTCATTCTCTCGCTCCCTCTCTCTCAAATAAATAAATAAAATCTTAAAAAAAAAGAAAAAAATATACATGTTTGTTCTTCAAAAGTCCATTTCATTAAAGCCTGATCAGATAAACTGTGCAACTTCTTACCCAGATATAAACTGGAATATACTACATCCCACTAAAATAAGCAAGCTAGTGAGGTCAGTATGACTGTCCACCCTCTGCTTTGTGAAACTTCCACATTCTCCCCTAACACATACATCCTGTTTTTGAAAAAGCCCATGTGGACCAAGGGACAGTTCCACATATTAAAAACTGGTAAAGCTAATTTTTCTTACTATTAGATGAAATTAGCATCTGCAAGTGCTACTATTCCTTCTTGTGTCCCACTTTGGAAATCACTGTTCTAAGAAGAGCGTGCTATGCTTCAGGAAAATAAAATTACAATACAATATAATGTGATCTACAGTTTTCAAAGCACGTTAGTGTCTACGAAGAACTGTCAGTACTCACTATGTCCACTCTCACTATCCAGTGTGAGACGCCTTCCAAACACCCTTCACCTTTCTAACAAAGGCTTCCTTTTGATAAAAAAAAAAAAAAAAATTCTTAGTCTTCCTCTGTCTCAATCCCTCTTCAACTGTCAAGATGCTTACTATGCCTTCTCTTTTTTTTTCTTCACAGCTTAGTGAGGTATAATTTTCTTATCATAAAATTCATCCATTTTAAGTGTAAAATTCAATTCTTGTTAGTAACTTTACAGAATCAGGCAATCATTACTATAGTCCAATTTTAGAACATTTCCAACATTTCCAAAAATATCCCTTATGCCCATTCATGCCTTTTTTCTTTAAAAACTCCCTTTGCTTGGTCCTATGACAGCACATTCTTAATTCCCCTATTGTTTTTTTTCCTACCCATTCTTTCCTACCCTCCTTGGCCTATCCCGCTTACTCTATTTAACCTTTATTTTTTTTTTTTTTAGATTTTATTTATTTATCAGAGAGAGAGAGCGTGCACAAGCAGGGGGAGTGGCAGGCAGAGGGAGAAGCAGGCTCCCCCTGAGCAGGGAGCCCGATGCGGGACTCGATCCCAGGACCCTGGAATCATGATCTCAGCCGAAGGCAGATGCTCAACCGACTGAGCCACCCAGGCGCCTCTCTATTTAACCTTTAAATATTGATATTACTTACAGCCTGGTCTTAGGTTCTCTCTTCTTCTTACCCTGCACTATCTCCCTGTGCCATGACTTTAGTTGCCAATTCCTTCTATATCGAAATCGCTTCTCTACCCAGACCTCTTTTCTGAGCTCCAAACCTTTGTATGTTCCCTTGTGCACCTGGTGTTTTCACGTGGGTGTCTCACGGGCACCTCCAATTGAACATTCCCGAAAATGAATTTAGTATTCTCAGTCTACCCCAAACCTCTTCCTCCTCCAGGGTCTCATCTCTCAATAAAGACACCACTAACACCTTTTTCACTTAGTAGCTCACACCAGAAAATCTGGGCATTATCCTTAACCCCTCCCTCTCTCTAACCTGCCATATCCAATGCATCTCTGCTCTCCATCTCCACACCTCCCCAGCCCCAAAGCACCAACATTTCTTACCTGGACAGCTATCATAGCCTCCTAATGATTTCCCTGCATCCACTCTGCACACTTCCTACACACTTCCCCCACACTGCTTTCACAGTCAAATAAAAATTTCCTATCTTGCAAATCTGTTTAAAATGTTCCAATGGTCTCTATAATCCTTAAAGTAGATTCAAAGTTCTTTTGGTTTTCCAATTTTATTGAAATACAACCTAAGCGTCCATTGATGGATGAATGGATAAAGAAAATGTGGTATATAATACAATGGAATATTTTTCAGCCATAAAAAAGGAAGGAAATTTTGCCATTTGCCATAGCATAGATGAACCTTGAGGGCATTATGCTAAGTGAACTGAGTAAAAATTCTTTTTTTTTTTAAATGTTTTATTTATTTATTCATGAGAGTCAGAGAGAGAGAGAGAGAGAGAGAGGCAGAGGCAGAGGGAGAAGCAGGCTCCCCACCCAGCAGGGAGCCCGATGCAGGACTCGATCCAGGACCCTGGAATCATGACCTGAGCCGAAGGCAGACGCTTAACCATCTGAGCCACCCAGGCGCCCCCTGAGTAAAAATTCTTTACCACAGCCTACAAAGCCCTGAATCATCAGATCTCTAATGACCCCCCAAGCGCACATGCATCCCTCTCATTCTTGCTCACTGAAATTCCACCACGGCTAATTAAGGCACCAAGCTCCCCTCAAGGAGGTCATTTCCCCTCCCTGAGTCTCTCTACCTCTTAGTCTTACTCATTCTCAGGTCTTAGCTTATATGTCTCCTTCCCAAGGAAAACTTTCTTCCCTGACTCCACATTCCTGGTCAGATCCCTAAACTACAATCTCCAGTTATAGCATCCCCTTATTTTTTACTTTGTAGCACTCATCACAACTATAATTAAATAGCAATTTGTATTATTTCATGTCTGTTTCACTCCCTAGAGGATAATCTCCATGAAGGCAGGGACAATGTCAGGTTTGCTTCATGGCTACACCCTGAGGAGCTGGCTCAGTGCCTGACACATAGGAGGCAGTCAGTAAATACTTATCCAAGGACTGCATGATTTCATTTAGTCCTCACTGAAATCCTGAAAGGTAACCAAGAACATTCACACTGCATCGGAAAAGAAACTAGGATTCAGAGAAGGCAGGCAACTCACCCAAGATCAATCACAAAGGATTTTAGAAGCATAAACAGAATAATGTGTTGAGCAATTTAGAATACTTGTTTAATCAAAACTGAGTAATGATTAATGATACTCATTTTCATTAATATTGTTCAGCTTTTAAACAAATGTCCCAGCCATGGAACAAAAGGAGTTAGTCAGCCTTAGGAAACAGAGTTACAACTATGTTTCTCATTTCTAATTCTCAAAAAATGCTTGTGAGTTAAAAATTAACATATATTAAATCACTCCCTCCCAGGAAGGCCTAACCCATGCCCAGGCTATTATTTGTACATACCATATAAGGATTACTGATAAAAGGAATTCACAGCTTCTCCCATTTCTATACTCAATCACCACATACTGAATAAACTGCTATGAATCAAGGACTCACTGGATGGTAGATAGTACTGGGTAGTATGGTAGACAGTACCACAGCTATGAAACATTTTAGAAATGTTTGTTGACTGGATACAGGAGTGAACCCAAACTTGAACTCCCAACTTTCTTTTTTTTTTTTAATTACTTTCAGTTACCCCCAACTTTCTAATTCAAATTTTACATGTAAATTATACCTCAATTAAAAAAAAAAAAAAACAGGGCGCCTGGGTGGCTCAGTCGGTTAAGCGACTGCCTTCGGCTCAGGTCATGATCCTGGAGTCCCGGGATCGAGTCCCGCGTCGGGCTCCTCGCTCAGCGGGGAGTCTGCTTCTCCCTCTGACCCTTCTCCCTCTCATGCTCTCTGTCTCTCATTCTCTCGCTCTCAAATAAATAAATAAATAAACAAATCTTTAAAAAAAAAAAAAAACCATACACATAATTTCTTGAGCCTCCCTGTATCTGGGGCTTAAGTGAACTAGCTTTTAAATGGCACAACACCACCAGTACCCAGCATCTTAACACTGTCAGAACTCTCTGGAGAGAAAAGACAACACCTTGAAATAAGATATGAATGTATAACAGATACAAGGACTTTTTCTAATAAAACAACTGACAAATAAACCAGTAAAATCTAAGTAATAAAAGCAGTGGATATCATTCAACAAGTACCTGTTGAGTACCTGCTATGTGCCACATAGTGTCGATAATAATGATAGCCACATCTGTGTAATGTGTTTACAAATGTGTTTACAAAATCTTACTACCCACCTTTCCTGGTCCCTCTCAGCAGTGAGCTCTAACACGACAACCTGTGGTCTAACAGCCACTTAGTTTCTGATCCAAGCCCTCTAAGACCCAACAACCACCACAGAGACAGTAGACTAGTCCTATGAGTTTAGGATCCAGTATGCTAAAATAAGCTCCGGTCTCTCATAAGCCCACCAAACCATGACAGTCTCTTAACACTTTTTTTTTTTTTAAAGACTTTATTTATTTATTTTTTAGAGAGCGAGCGAGAGAGAAACAGCATGAGAGGGGAGAGGGTCAGAGGGAGAAGCAGGCTCCCCGCTGAGCCGGGAGCCCGATGTGGGACTCGATCCCAGGACCCTGGGATCATGACCTGAGCCGAAGGCAGACGCTTAACCATCTGAGCCACCCAGGCGCCCAGTCTCTTAACACTTCTGGAAGTAATCCATAGGACTGGTTCTTCCACAAGTCCTGAATAGGACTTCTTTCACTAGACCTGAAGTCTCACCCTGAGCCCCATCTAAATAAAGCCTTGATGATCACACTAACACTTCCTAGTCCACTGTCAATGAGGCTGAGACCATATCTGTGAAATTTCCCCTTATGGCAGACCAGAGCAGCCCAATCAAGTCACCAGGCCAGCAGGTCAACTGCAGAAGTTGATGTCAGGGCCAGACAAGCCTTGACCAAGGCTCTGTTGACACCAACATCATCAGAAGCAACAGAAAGAAAAGCCAAGTGTCAACTCATAGAAGCCACATCTTAAACCTAGGCTGAGGATTTTACTTAAAATCAACAACAGTAGATGATACAATAAGATCAGGAACAGAGTAAATTAAGGAAAACAGTTTGAGTCAAGAATCGAAATGGGTAAAAAGCAAAAGATTCCAAGGATTGAATTTTGAGACTCCATTCCTATTAGTACTGAGGTTAGTGGATGGCTAGGTTAAAGGCATGGGAATAAGGGGACACTGGAACTTGCAACCGAAAGAAAACTAGGATAGGTCCTCATAATAAGATTAAGTGTATTATTCCCATTTCACAGATAGGAAACGGAGGCTTGAAAGCTCAAGTGATTTGCTCAAAGAAACCTGGTCGAGGAATAAGATGCACCTAGCACCAAGCATCCTAATAAACATTGTAAATGTTTGTTGACTGGATACAGGAATGAGCCAAAACTTGAACCCCCAATTTTCTGATTCATATTTTACATTTCTGATTGAGCCTCACTATAGAAAGAGTTTTACATAAACTAGCTCTTTAATGGTATTTCCCACCACCACCCTGCCTCCGTGAGTGCTAAAGGAGAGCCAAATAACTCATGATTAGAGTCAGGCAGGTCTAACGTGAGTCACTTTTGCAGAGGCAAGTTTTAAAAGAAAAACATGAATCTGCAGAAAGATCTGCCTTACAGTGGCAATAAGTGAAAATGTAAAAATGGAAGCCATCTATTTGCATGTCCCTGAGAGAAACCAAATTTGCCTGGCTGGAGAAGCATTACAGTTTATTTCTGTACCCCAAAGGCAAAATCACAGTGGACATAATAGTGCTAACTTAAATGACATTCCTGAAATGACAACCTCTCCAGA
The DNA here is from genome assembly GCF_002201575.2 of Neomonachus schauinslandi. Classification (NCBI taxonomy): domain Eukaryota; kingdom Metazoa; phylum Chordata; class Mammalia; order Carnivora; family Phocidae; genus Neomonachus; species Neomonachus schauinslandi. The sequence continues at coordinate 189,776,378 of NC_058404.1, forward strand.
GAATATTCCTCTCTCAACCTTCTTCTCTCTATATGCTCTTAGTCAAAGCCAGGGGTGGTGAGTACCTATATGTTAATGCATTGAATAGATTAATAATAAACATTTGTTTTGAATTCTATTTTAAATTAGTAATGAGACTTTCAGACAGGGAGCTCACTGGAAGCCTGCGTTTCTGAATAATGTTGGTTAATCACTGAACCACCCTGTGAACTCACCAGGCACTATATAGAATAAACATATGACTACAGTTTGTCCTTTATGCCCCCGTGTTACTTAGCTAATAGCATAGGTCTGAGAGCACATTTCTGTAAGTGATAGAATAAAATGTACAAAATAACAATGAGACAAGCCAAAAATATCAACAGATGGAGACATGAAAGGTTAAGGCTGACATTCCCTCTTTAAAGACACTGCAATAGGATGAGGGTAGAGAAATGTCAAACAGAAGGGAGGTAAAACAAATGAAATTCACCACAGTAGCTGGCTTATGTCAAAATCTCAAGGTGACTAGAAAGGCCTTTCAAGTCCAAATAAAGATGGGAAAATACCAATAATTATGCCTTCTATTTACCACCTTTCAGTAGCGGGAGACATTTTACCAACTTTAACTCATTAATCCTCACATGACTGTGAGTCAAGTGACTGACAACTGGTCTACCAGGTGTCACAGAAAAAAGAGACCCAGGGGATGGAATGAGTGACAGAGTTTCTATACCATGCCTGTGGGGCAGCCAGGGAAGAAATTTAAGAAATTCTAGCAATTCTAAAATCCAGATGCTAAACCCACAGAAACTTGGGTCCCCCAAAGAAACTGACTGCAATAGCAGAATCTAAAATCCTACAATTGGAAAGCTATTCTCTTCTAACTAGCTGCCAGGACTATAATTCTCTGATCTGTTCCTTCTAGGTGTTAATGAGAATTTTTCATTTTTGAAGAGAATCCTGATACTGTCAGTAATAATAAATATGGAACAGAGCTTTAAGGTCATATGTCATTAGATGCTAAAGATGAGGTCCATGTATTACCCTGTACCTCTATTAGTATCAAAATATTTGCTGTCACTCTCTGAAGAACACTGTAATCAAGCTTGGTCTTGGGACTTGTGTTGCCCCTCTCTCTGTGAGAAGATGAAATAACACTACTGTGTTGATGTTAGGCTTGACCATGTATCTGCCTCTGGCCAATGAAATGTAGGCAAAGTCACATCTGTCACTTTTAAAAAGCTTTCAGGATTAACACTTAGTCAGCCATGTGCATTTCTCCTCTGCTATGAGACCTGAAAGTTGCAGAGAGAGATAGTGCCATCAATTCACCCAAAGTCACACAGCTGGAGATGGACAGAGCTGTGATTCGAACCCAGGCAACTGAGCTCCAGCACCTGTTCTCTGAGCCATTGTTCTATACTTTCATCATGGTAACAGTGTCGCCTAAAAGAGGATGAACTGTTCAGCAGAAACTTTATAATCAGCAATTTTTTTTTTTATTTTATTTATTTGAGAGAGAGAGAGACAGCAAGAGAGGGAATACAAGCAGGGTGAATGGGAGAGGGAGAGGCAGGCTTCCCGCGGAGCAGGGAGCCTGATGTGGGGCTCGATCCCAGGACCCTGGGATCATGACCTGAGCCAAAGGCAGACGCTTAACGACTGAGCCACCCAGGCGCCCCTATAATCAGCAATTTCTTTAGGCACTGGTGAGAATTTGGCTGAAGCTTAGAAAGGTAATGATTAATTACAAGTTTTTATTTTTTGTATGTATGTTTGTTTGAGATCTTTATATTAAGGGGTATAATTTAATGTTAGGTAGAAACCTGCTTATACTTTAAGAAAGAAGTGAATGACTCTTTAATAGGCTAACACCTGCCCTCAAGGGTTTCAATTCCAATTCTTCACTTCCAACAAAAGCTGGCCAACTGACAACTTCTTAGTTCCACCCTCCTCTCTGTAGGACCTTTGAACAATGGTTACTCTTCCCAATCATTAATTCCTCTTTGTTTCTGGTTTTTTTTTTTTATTTGAGAGAGAGCAAGTGAGAGAGAGCAGAGCAAGGGAGAGAGCATAAGCTGGGAGGAGGAACAGAGGGAGAGGGAGAAGCAGACTCCCCACCGAGCAGGGAGCCCGACGTGGGGCTCAATCCCAGGACCCCGGGATCATGACCTGAGCTGAACGCAGACACTTAACTGACTGAGCCACCCAGGCGCCCCTGTTTCTGTTTTTCTACTCTGGAAACAGAGATCCAAACTACACCTTTCAAATACAAGTTGCTACTGCAATCTGCCACTTCCCAGTCTTCCCCCATGATAGTAATCAGTACCTCCATTAAGCCAGTTGCTCAGAACCCAAATCTGGAGACGCTCGTCGATTCCTCTTTTTCGCTCACATCCTTCATTTAATTCTTCAGCATACACTGTCACTCTATCTCCAAAATACATTCTACATCCTACTATTTCATGCGTATCCTACCACTACTCCCAACCCTGAGCATCTACACCCCCAGGACTAAAGCAATGGACTCCCAACTGGTCTCTCTGCGTCCACTCTTGATCCCCTCTAAACTGCTCTCCACAGAAAAGCCAGAGTAACCCTTCTAACAGATAAATGGGATTGTGCCACCTTCCTCCTCTTAACCCTCCAAGAGCTTCCCACCCAATGGTAAGCTGGTCAGTGTTTAATAACATGTGTGGAATCACCAAGCACCTGGTTGGGAAGAGATGTTAACAGTCTGATCCTGAATAGTATAAATGGGCTCCAAGACTTCATGGTTGCCCCCACAAAGTCCAGAATCCATACTATGACCTCAAAGCCCTACATGGTCTTCCCCTGCCACCCCTCAGATCTCACTGTTCTTGTTCACTGTCCTCCAGCCATACTGCCCTCTTTGTTATTTCTCAAACATTCCAAGCATATGCCCATTTCAGTGAATGTTCCTCCCACAGATATTCGCAGTGCTACCATCCTCACTTGGTTCAAGTTTCTGCTGAAATGTTCCTTCCTGAACACACTAAATGAATTAGGACCCCTCCTTCTCCAAATCCTTACCCCCGATAGTTTTAACACTGACAAACATTCTACTAAAATTTTATTTATCTGTCTATAAATCCACTGGGGATATAAGCTCCTTGCCGTAAAGGACACTGCCTTGTTCGTTGTCATCTCCCCAGCATCTAGAAAATTTCCTAGAACATCACAGATGCTCATTAAGTAATGATTCAATGAATATACAAATGAATGAAGCAACTAATGAATGAATCAACTAATAATACTTCTCAAAATAAAAAATACAGAAGTATGACTAGTGGAAAGGAGTATAGGGCAAGGACAAGCATCTGTCCTAATTCAGTCCCTGAACAGCAGTGAGACCCAAGTTATAACTGCCTTGGTCTGTCAAGTGGGAGGAAAAACAAATGATGGAAGTGAAGACCGAATGCAAAAATAATGTGCTAAAGAAAATAGGCAAGGTTCAGTTACAAGGAGCTAGAAGTAGAGCTGTTTCCAAGAAAGAAAAGAGTAAGGACAATTTAAGTATAATCCTGATCTAGTAAAGAAGGCCCATGAGTCGTGGTCAGGATAATCAGGCATAATCCAAATACTGCCACTTACATGCTAAGCCAAGGGATTTCACCAAGTTTTCTAATCTATATTAAAAAATCATTAAAAAGAGGGAACGCAATGTCATGGTTCCTCAGGCCACTTGTTACTGCTTGAGATTATATGGTTGCAAGCAACAGAAACCAACTCTGGCTACCTTAGGCATAAAGAACTTTAGAAAAGGGATATTGGGTAGCTCTCGAGAACCAGATCAGGGAAGGACTACAACTAAGGCAGGACTCGGTATCTCAAGGCAGGAGAAGAGTGATGGCCCTACCAGCAGGAGCAGCTGCAGTCTTGCCTTTGTGTTATTTCACCAGGATTCAGAGCCCAGGTCAGAGGCAGCACAGTCAAAATGGTTTGGGTCTCATACCCAGCCCTTGGCTAAGGGAGGACACATCAGTTTTATGATCTACTCCTGAGATGGCACAGAAAAGAGCAAGAGGAACTCTCTTAAAGGGAATTTCGGGGGCACCACCTAAAGCGAAGAGAAGGGATCTTGTCCAGCCAAATACAAAAGTCTCTTGCACACCATTTCATCTAATTCTGTAGTTCAGGTTTCTAATATTTCCAAGATCCCTCTCACCCCACTAGGTGACTGATTTTCACAAAATCTCTAAGAGTCAGGCAGAAATGGGCACAGGACAAACTAGCACAGGACACTAATGTACTTTATAGAAGAAAAAAAAAGAATAAAAGAGAAAATTGAGGACTATTTCCTGACCTTTTAATGTGTATCAGAGTACTGTGCTAACAGCTTTGCACATAATCTCATATTACTCTCTCAGTGTTACGAGACAGGTATTTCACATGAGGACACTGAGGGTTAGAAAGATCTAATGATTCACCCAAGGTCACACAGCCAGTAGAACTGAGACTTAAACCCCAATTTGTCAGATTAGAATTTTAATTTTCTTAATTTATAAGATATTAAGATATGCTTGGCGGTACAAAAATTCGAATGGTCTTTTAGGTGATGGGAAAACAATCCTAAGCATACATAATATGCAAATTATTTTACAATACAAGCCTGAGAAAATTAAATTAAACCATAAATGTGAACATAGCTTTAAAGCTAAAAGCACTAATTAGACTGAATATATTATAATTAGTATTAGGATATTAAAATCACATATTGATTATTGACCCAGTAAAGTAATAGAAAAGAACTTCTTTTATGAAAAGCATTGTAACCTTGAACTTTCCATATAATCATGCATATTAGGTACTGACAGCTCTGTTAGCTCCAGCCCAGGGAAGGTGAAAGGAGGGAAAATGGAGAAAACAATTGAGAAGGGAAAAAGGCTGACTGCTGATGATGCCTTTCAGTCACCCTCAAATCAAGTGAGTTAGCCATTCAATTTAACCCTCCATTTCCCTTGAAAGGAAAAAAATCAGGTTACTTGTAGAGAAGTTTTTGCAGGCAATAACAGTTTACTGTTATTTCAAATCATTTTTTTTAATTAAGGGGAGGATAATGCAGTGAAATTTATTTTCTTCTCAAAATAAAGAGAGGAACACCAAAAAAGATGAATGCGAATAGATAAATCAATAATTAGTCTTACAGGGGCGCCTGCGTGGCTCAGTCGTTAAGCATCTGCCTTCGGCTCAGGTCATGATGGGATCGAGCCCCGCATCGGGCTCCCTGCTCGGCGGGAAGCCTGCTTCTCCCTCTCCCACTCGCCCTGCTTGTGTTCCCTCTCCCACTGTCTCTGTCTGTCAAATAAATAAAACTTTAAAAAAAATAAATAAAAATAATTAGTCTTACAGATCCACACACTTACCTATCTGTGAATATCTGGGGATGGAGGGGGCAGCTACATCTCCATCTACAGTATCTATACAATACACAGAATAGAAATAAACAGGCTAGAACTTTTAGGTATAGATAGAAACTGCAGGTTAAGTCATTAACCAATTACATGACTCTGGGCAAGTCACTTGATTTCCCTTTGCCCTTTGGTCCACCCCCCAGTTGGGCACTACACAGAAACTCCCTGAAAACCAGATGTTACATCAAAGCCAATATTTCCTGGAGGCCAGTCTTGCTGACTTCTTTGAAAAGCACTAAATTTAGAAGTAGCGTGCAAATAACACTACTCAGATTAAAATCCCTTATTAGTGGTCCAGATGATAATCAAAGGCAAACAGATGGTCGCTTAATGAATGTTATTGGAAGGAAGGCATCTTTAAATATAGGATTTGTGTGAAAAGTTTGCTTTTTCTTACAAGTTATTTTGATGATTATGTTAGAATATTGGCATCTCTTTTTAGAATATAACCTTGTGGAGCCTCATAGACATGTTGAGCAAGATCAAAGTGTTGGAAGGCCAACGAAAGGTTTCTCCAAGTCTAATAAGCAAAATTATGCAGTTAAAATGGAGATCAAAAGCTTCAAGAGAAAGCATATAGTTACCGAGAGCCAGAGTGTATATATTAAGGAATCAGAGATATCAAGTATACCTAGCTTTTTAGAAACCTGAAGTGTGAAACCAAATCTATACCACTGCTGGAATAGGGAACGGCTGTTTCTTTTACAAAAGATTTATAATAGGATTCCTTGTGACCCAGAGAACCCTAACGTATTTGAAGCCGGATTTGATTTATTTGTTTTGGGGTTTGTTTTTTTTTTTCAATAAACATGCCATCCTCCTTGCTCAGCAAAAATTCAGTTAGTGGCCATATCTCAATCCCTTCTATACAGAGGAAAGAATTACAAACTACATCCTAAAACAGGCAAGATAGCCTTCCACATTACAGCTGAAGACTAAACCAGCATCAACTCATGCTATTGCTACAAAAAGTGTCAGGCACCTTTTACAAAAGAAATTTGTCAAAAAACGAAACAAAACAATACAAGACTACACACTTAGCAGTTTCCATGCAGTACAACTGGGGTCGACAGAGGCACAACTCTACAGGTTATGTGTCATTCACAGTCCACTCAGGATACAGAAACCACACTAACTGAATAAAGAAAATATTCAACTAATTGAACACTGAATATAAAGTATTCTTAACTAAATGTAAAGTTACTACCTAGGTAACCAAAAGAGTAAAAAGAACTCTAATAGTGGGCTTCTAAGTGTTTACAACTAGCTCTCTCCTTGGGGAAACCTGGTCTGTAGCATTTGCCAATTTCCATGGTGTAAATACTCCCACTGTGGCAGACTGGCAGATTGCCAGCTACTAACAGTTTAACAACTGACTCGCAAAATTCCAGAAAACTTAACAATGGGCTTTCACAAGCCAGTATGGGCTGATTCCAGCACAGAGGTACCAACTGCAGGAAACAACTAACACCCTTAGGGATGAGGAACAAAAAGAGGCTGGAACTATCAAAATTTAGAAGCTCGCAGGGGCCCTGCAGAGCTGAAACAGAGATCTGAGGAGCTGGTGCTGCACAGCGATGCTGGTGACAGAGCTGCTAGGAGGCCCACGGGCCTGAGAGCCTGAAAAGAAGAGGCTTCTAAAAAGGAGGTGTGGGGCAGCCTGCCTGAGCCTTGCCATCCACCAGGAGACGGTTTCCACGTGGCAGCTCCCGCTCCACGGTAACCACGGTAACTATGTGCAACCAAAAGGCCACGATCTAAAATAGGGCTATGTCGGAGCAGCTGCAACAGGACTCTGCGGAGCGTGCTACTCAAACACTGAAGAAATATAACAAAGAAGGACCCATTAAGAAGTTGGACAAGAGGTACAGTCCCGCATGACTCTGCATTGTTGATGAAACCAAACCACATCTACTCCTCCTTGGGCCAAGTGGCCATTCTTCCGTTCAAATCTGATTAAAAGCACGGACTATGCCACACACCCAGAGCTGCATGAAAAACCAGGAACTGCAGCCTAAATTCCAAATACCAAAGACCGAGATCTCCAGCCTTGCCTAAGGAAACACCTCGATCCCTGAATCTTTATTGTGCTGCTTTGTGCAGGGCATTCTCTGTACTAACTTGTGCTGGTTATTTGAAAACCAGCAAAACAGGGTGCTGGTGGCTCAGGCAGTTGAGCGCAGGACTCTTGATTTCCACTCAGGTCATGATCTCAGGGTCCGCTCTGTGCTCAGGAGGGAGTCTGCTCGAGATTCTCTCCCTCTTCCTCTTCCTCTGCCCGCCCCCCCCCCCCCCCCACAGGTGCGCTCTCTCTCTCTAAAATAAATAAATCTTTAAAAAATAATAAAAATAAAATTTTAAAAATTAGCAATACAGCTTACGTGTGTGTTTATTTTCTATTCCGTCTCTCTCTGGCCCATGTTTTTTTCTTCTCAAAGTCTATTCCTTGCTGACTCCCAAGTGGAGCGCAATATTTGGAAGCGTCAGAAAAAGACACAAACTGGGTTCAATTCTGACTTCGGGAAGGAAGCGCGGCCAGACGAAAGCTTCGCCAGAGCCGAGCTCACAGGCACAGGAAGCAGGGAGGAAGGAGCACGCCCCTTCCGCCTCCAGAACCGCAGTCTCCCTCGAGCGCCCCCTAATGGAGGAGTAACAGAGAGCCGCTCCAAAGGGGACAGTGGTTTGCAGAGTCCCAGCCCCAACACTGCGGAGCTGAATCTAGAAAGGAGGGTTTGGAGCTGAAAGGTAAATAGCTTCATGACTGACACAGTTATAACCGGAAGAATGATGCTTTATACTTGTATAACTCTTTACAATTTGAAAAGCTTTTAAAAAATGTATTTGAAATAATAACCACCATTTACTAGTATTTACAACCTGCCAGGAGTCATGCTACATTCTATGCACAACATATCTCATTCCATTTTCACAATAATCTTATAAGATATCCTTAACCCCATTTTGTGTACGAAGAAACAGAAGTACAAAAAGATTAAGGCAGTTGCCACACATTACACAGGTTGATGGCAATTAAGTGGTTCTCAAACAAAAGTCCTCTGCCTTCATTTCATCATGCCACCTCTCAGCCACAGGGTATCATTTTCAGCTAGGAAAGAAACCAAAATGTCAGCACCAACTTCATTTAAGGTATACTCAAGAAGATTTATATTCAAAGATTTATATTCTTAATGGGGTAGAGCAGAGATCGTATTAGTCATAACGGTGCTTGCTCTCAGTCACTGCTTGGAAGAATTGTTGTGGTATGCAATAAATACTCCAATTAAGAGGTCTATCTAGGGCGCCTGGGTGGCTCAGTTGGTTAAGCGACTGCCTTCAGCTCAGGTCATGATCCCAGGGTCCTCGGATCGAGTCCCGCATCGGGCTCCCTGCTCTGCGGGGAGCCTGCTTCTCCCTCTCCCACTCCCCCTGCTTGTGTTCCCTCTCTCGCTGTGTCTCTCTCTGTCAAATAAATAAATAAAATCTTAAAAAAAAAAAAAAAAAAAAAAAAAAGAGGTCTATCTATTAAAGCTGGAGGTTCTCCTGGAAGTAACAGAAACCATAACAATAGTGACCTAAACAATTCAGGGGTTTCATTTTTCATATGTAAAATGAGTCCAGAGTCCAGCAGTGCAAGAATGATACAGTAACACTGTGATGCCTTCAAGGATCTGGGTTCTTTCTAATGTTCTGCTCCATCATTCTTCCTTTGCAGGTGTCTTCCATTTTGCTGCATGACTGTGATGAAACCGTTCCTTCATATCTAATGCTGAGTCTGTGTCCAAGTTAAAAAGAAGGTAAGGACAAAGGGCAGCTACTTCTGTTCCTTTACAAGAATTTTCTCAGAAGCCCCTCCCAGGAACTTCTGCTTACATTTCATTGTCCAGAACAATGTCCCACAGCTGCTCACAGCTGAAAGGGAGGTTGGGAAATGCCTTTTGTAGCTAGGCATATTTCCACACAATAAAATAGGGGTTCGTTAATCAAAGGCATCCAAATTGGCAAGGAAGAAGTCAAACTCTCACTCTTTGCAGATGATATGATACTTTATGTGGAAAACCCAAAAGACTCCACCCCAAAACTGCTAGAACTCATACAGGAATTCAGTAAAGTGGCAGGATATAAAATCAATGCACAGAAGTCAGTGGCATTCCTCTACACCAACAACAAGACAGAAGAAAGAGAAATTAAGGAGTCGATCCCATTTACAATTGCACCCAAAACCATAAGATACCTAGGAATAAATCTAACCAAAGAGACAAAGGATCTGTACTCAGAAAACTATAAAATACTCATGAAAGAAATTGAGGAAGACACAAAGAAATGGAAAAACATTCCATGCTCATGGATTGGAAGAACAAATATTGTGAAGATGTCAATGCTACCTAGAGCAATCTACACATTCAATGCAATCCCCATCAAAATACCATCCACTTTTTTCAAGGAAATGGAACAAATAATCCTAAAATTTGTATGGAACCAGAAAAGACCCCGCATAGCCAGAGGAATGTTGAAAAAGAAAAGCAAAGCCGGCGGCATCACAATTCCGGACTTCCAGCTCTATTACAAAGCTGTCAGCATCAAGACAGCATGGTACTGGCACAAAAACAGACACATAGATCAGTGGAACAGAATAGAGAGCCCAGAAATGGACCCTCAACTCTATGGTCAACTCATTTTTGACAAAGCAGGAAAGAATGTCCAATGGAACAAAGACAGTCTCTTCAACAAATGGTGTTGGGAAAATTGGATAGCCACATGCAGAAGAATGAAACTGGACCATTTCCTTACACCACACACAAAAATAGACTCCAAATGGTTGAAAGACCTCGATGTGAGACAGGAGTCCATCAAAATCCTAAAGGAGAACACAGGCAGCAACCTCTTTGACCTCAGCAGAAGCAACTTCTTCCTAGAAACATCGCCAAAGGCAAGGGAGGCAAGGGCAAAAATGAACTATTGGGACTTCATCAAGATAAAAAGCTTTTGCAAAGCAAAGGAAACAGTCAACAAAACCAAAAGACAACCGACAGAATGGAAGAAGATATTTGCAAATGACATATCAGATAAAGGGCTAGTATCCAAAATCTATAAAGAACTCATCAAACTCAACACCCAAAGAACAAAGAATCCAATCAAGAAATGGGCAGAAGACATGAACAGACATTTTTCCAAAGAAGACATCCAAATGGCCAACAGACACATGAAAAAGTGCTCAATATCGCTCGGCATCAGGGAAATCCAAATCAAAACCTCAATGAGATACCACCTCACACCAGTCAGAATGGCTAAAATTAACAAGTCAGGAAATGACAGATGTTGGCGGGGATGCGGAGAAAGGGGAACCCTCCTACACTGTTGGTGGGAATGCAAGCTGGTGCAGCCACTCTGGAAAACTGTATGGAGGTTCCTCAAAAAGTTGAAAATAGAGCTACCATATGATCCAGCAATTGCACTACTGGGTATTTACCCCAAAGATACAAAAGTAGGGATCCGAAGGGGTATGTGCACCCCGATGTTTATAGCAGCAATGTCTACAATAGCCAAACTGTGGAAAGAGCCAAGATGTCCATCAACAGATGAATGGATAAAGAAGATGTGGTATATATATACAATGGAATATTATGTAGCCATCAAAAGGAATGAGATGTTGCCATTTGCAACGACGTGGATGGAACTGGAGGGTATTATGTTGAGTGAAATAAGTCAAACAGAGAAAGACATGTATCATATGATCTCACTGATATGAGGAATTCTTAATCTCAGGAAACAAACTGAGGGTTGCTGGAGTGGGGGGTGGGGTGGGAAGGATGGGGTGACTGGGTGATAGACACTGGGGAGGGTATGTGCTCTGGTAAGCGCTGTGAATTGTGCAAGACTGTTGAATCTCAGATCTGTACCTCTGAAACAAATAATGCAATATATGTTAAGGAAAAAAAAAAAAAGAAGAAGAAGGTAGCAGGAGGGGAAGAATGAAGCGGGGGAAATCGGAGGGGTAGACGAACCATGAGAGACAATGGACTCTGAAAAACAAACAGGGTTCTAGAGGGGAGGGGGGTGGGAGGATGGGTTAGCCTGGTGGTGGGTATTGAGGAGGGCACATTCTGCATGGAGCACTGGGTGTTATGCACAAACAATGAATCATGGAACACTTCATCTAAAACTAATGATGTAATGTATGAGGATTAACATAAGAATAAAAATAAATAAATAAATAAATAAATAGGGGTTCGTTGAGTTTGAAAAAAAAAAGAAAGGCTGGATATTGGTTTGGCCATTATGCACATGAATCACAAAAGGTAAACAGGACTGGTGGGATCAACAATTTACCTCGCTTTTACCTATTTGTCTATCTCTTCTTTTTCCCAAGCTCTTCACTTTCCGTTGATTCTGTAACCCAGATTTCACAAAGCAGCCTTGGTTGAAAGTGTTCATCCCTTTGTCCCCATAAATTCCCACATAATTGCCAGCGCCGCATCCTGACTTTGGTTTGGAAAATGTGTCAATACAAATTACTTACTTTTTTTGTTATATTTCTTTTTTTTTTTACTTTAAATTCAATTTAGGGACACATGGGTGGCTCATGCAGTTAAAGCGTCTGCCTTCAGCTCAGGTCATGATCCCGGGGTCCTGGGATCGAGCCCTGCATCGGGCTCTCTGCTCAGCGGGGAACCTGCTTCTCTCTCTGTCCCTCTGCCTGCTGCTCTGCCTTCTTGTACTCTCGCTCTCCCTCTCTCTGTCAAATAAATAAATAAAATCTTTAAAAAAATAAAATTAATAAAATTTTAAAAAATAAATTCAATTTAGTTAACATATAGTGTATTATTAGTTTCAGGGGTAGAATTTAGTGATTTATCAGTCGCATATAACACCTAGTTGTGTTCATAACATCAAGTGCCCTCTTTAATACCCCATCCCCATGCCCACCTCCCCTCCAGAAACCCTCTTTGTTTCCTAGAGTTGAGTCTCTTATGATTTGCCTTCCTCTCTGTTTTCATCTTACTTTATTTTTCCTTCCCTTTCCCTGTGTTCATCTGTTTGTTTCTTAAATTCCACATATGAGTGAAATCATATGGTGGTTGTCTTTCTCTAACAGACTTATTTCGCTTAGCATAATATCCTCTAGCTTCATCCACATCATTGCAAATGGCAAGATTTCATTCTTTTTTATGGCTGAAAATATACCACATCTTCTTTATCCATTCATCTGTTGATGGACATCTGGGCTCTTTACATAGTTTGGCTATTGTGGACATTGCTGCTATAAACGTTGGGGTGCGTGTGCCGTTTCGAATTACTATGTTTATATCATTTGGATAAATACCTAATGGTGCAATTACTGGGTAATAGGGTAGCTCTATTTTTAACTTTTTGAGGAACCTCCATACTGTTTTCCAGAGTGGTTGCACCTGTTTGTGTTCCCACCAACAGTGTAAGAGGGTTGCCCTTTCTCCACATCCTTTCTACCATCTGTTGTTTCTTGAGTTGTCAATTTTAGCCATTCTGACTGGTGTGAGGTGGTATCTCATTGTGGTTTTGATTTGTATTTCCCTGATGCAGAGTGATATTGTTATAGTCTTTAACAACCCTTCAGTTTCTCTTATATCTCAATTTAGGCACAGCTAACTCTGAACCTAAAGTCCCCAAAAGTCTGTCTTTCTTTCTTTTCTTTCTCTTTTTTTTTTGTTTTGTTTTTGTTTACCATTTTGCCAAACATTTGTCCTTCTCAGTAATTCAATTTAACATTCTTGAGGATTTGAGACCATTGCTGGACCATACTGATATATCAGGAGGGCATATTACACATATCATATGGAATGATATTTTCCTTCAACAGAGTATATGCTCTCCTTTCCATTTAAGGCAATTGTGAATTTGAAGAGTGAGGGTTGGGAGATCCCACGAGTCTGGCCTATGAGCTACTTAACTCTCTCCCTCACCTCTCTTCATAGTACCTAAACCATAATAAACAAAACCTTAAACAATAGGTAGGTTTCAAGAAAATGGGAAGTATTCCAAGGAGGCACAGCACCCAGCAGATCCTTTCCTATTTCTCTCCCTCTCTCTCGAAGAGATCATGGTCATGAGAATCAGTGGTGGCCAAAGACTTACTAGGAGGATGTGTGAAGTAAAATGCAGGTGATACATCATAATTTCTTTGCAATATCTTAGCCTTCATTTTACCAGGTTTTCATAAGGTGTTGATCTCTGTGCGCACGTATGTGTGTGTGTGTGTGTGTGCGTACACACACTCAATTCTACACACCTGTACCACCACAGTGGGCCCTTATGCCTTTTTTCCTCTTTTTCTCCTGTTTTTTTAATAGATTTTTTATTGTTATTTTTTTTTAAGATTTTATTTATTTATTTGACAGAGAGAGAGAGAGCACAAGTAGGCAGAGCGGCAGGCAGAGGGAGAGGGAGAAGCAGGCTCCCCACTGAGCAGGGAGCCCGACGTGGGGCTCGATCCCAGGACCCCGGGATCATGACCTGAGCCGAAGGCAGCCGCTTAACCGACTGAGCCACCCAGGCGCACTTTAATAGATTTTTTAGAACAATTTTAGATTTACAGAGAAATTGAGCAAATAGTACAACATTCCCACGTTCCCCCCAGACCCTTCCTAACATACAATACACCCTATTATTACATCTTACATTAGTGTGGTAGCTTTGTTACAATTAATAAGTCAATATCGATACATTATTATTAAACAAAATCCATACTTTATTAAGATTTCCTTAGTTTTTACCTAATGTTCTTTTGCTGTTACAGGATCCCATCCAGGATACCGCACTCAATGCATTTACTTATCATGTCCCTTTAGCCTCTTCTTGGCTGTGACAGTTTCTCAGACTTTCCTTGTTTTTATGACCTAGACAGTTTTGAGTAGTACTGATTAGGTGTATTATAGGATGCCCCAAACATGTGTCTGATGTTTTTCTCATGTTTAGGCTGGGGTTATGGGTTTGAGAGATGATGATTACAGAGAGGAAGGGCCCTTTTCATCTCATCATATCAAGGCTACATACCATCAACATAACTAATTATTGTTGATGTCAACCTTGATCAGCTGGCTGAAGTAGTGTTTGTCAGGTTTATCCTCTACAAAGTTACTTTTTCTGCCTTTTTGTACTGCCTACATTTTGTAAAGAAGCCAATGTGTGCAGCCCACACTTAAAGAGTAAGAAGTGGGGCACCTGGGTGGCTCAGTCAGTTAAGCGTCTGCTTTCGGCTCAGGTCATGGTCCTGGGATCAAGCTCAGCATCGGGCTCCCTGCTTAGCGGGGAGTCTGCTTCTCCCTCTGCCCTTCACCCCACTTGTGTGTTCTCTCTCTCTCTTGCTCTCACTCTCTCTCTCAAATAAATAAATGAAATCTTTTTTTTTTAAAGATTTTATTTATTTATTCATGAGAGACAGACAGAGAGAGAGAGGCAGAGGGAGAAGCAGGCTCCCAAGGAGCAGAGAGCCCGATGCGGGACTCGATCCCAGGACCCTGGGATCATGACCTGAGCCGAAGGCAGACGCTTAACCATCTGAGCCACCCAGGCGCCCAATAAATGAAATCTTAAAAAAAAAAAAAAAAGAGTGAGAAGTCATGTTCCCCTTCTTTAGGGTGGAGTATCTACACAACTTATTTGGATATTTTCTGCATTGGAGATTTGTCTCTTCTCCCTCATTTATTTATTTATTTGATCATTTATCTGTGTCAGTGTAGACTCATGGATATTTATTGTATACTTTGGGTTATAATCCAATACTACTTTTATTTTTTAATTAAATTATTTAAAATTGAATTATTTTAAATTATTAAAATTAAATTTATTTGATTTAAATTGTTCCAGCTTTTGCTACTGGCATCTCTTTCAGTTGCTTCTTGTGCCCCAATGACATACATCTTTCAATGTGGGTTTTTAAGGGAGCTTTTTTTTTTTTTTTGGCTCTTCCTTACTTTTGGGCACTATAAGATGCACCAGGCTCATCTTGTATTATTTCCTGCCCCAGTCCTAGAATCAGAGATTTCTCCTGTTATATTTTCATTTTTACTACCAATTCTAGTTCTTTCAACAACTGGGAGAAGTGGTTTCTTACCAGCAATTAGCAGCTCTGGCAGGCAAACCCAAAGCAGCATGGGCAGTGGAAGGAACGATGAGAAGCAATCCTGTCCCCATCCTCATCCCTTGCCATAGAGCGGAGCCCTGGGCAACTATTCCAGAGGACTTGCTGTGAAGAAATAGCCTCCAGCTCACAAAAGCAGCCTGGCAGGGAAGCTGACCTGTCGAGGGGGCTCCCATATAGCCAGAACCTGGCACAGGACACTGGGTTACCAGTAACAGCAGCTCCCAGCCTGCTGGCTGAAGTTGAGCATTTGTAATAGGAGTGAATATTTGAGTGACATATAAATGTACTAGCTCATCAGAAATGGGATATACGCTGGAATTGCTGTATTAAAAGACCTGGACATGTCCTGGGCTGGAGGGTAGGGGGTGGGGGATTCTTTGTTCAATGAAGAAGCATGAGGTGCCTATTTCCTTTTGCTTCCAACAAAGAGATGAGAAGCAGACACAACAAAATAAGTTCAAAGGATGCAGATCCCTAAGGAATAGACGGAAAATGGGGTTTCACATCTTCCTTTCCATGTAGTTCCCAGGAAGTGAGTCATAATTTCAGAGCATCCCTAGAGTGGGTGTTTTCCTTCTAGAAGAATCTCTGCTCTGTTTCCTATGTGCCAGGTAGAGTAGGGAATATTGAGATTAGTAAGATCCTTGACTATGGGGACCATAAAATCCAATGAGAAATGTCAGACATAAACAAATCCATACACTGTGAAAATTCCATAGAGGAGTAAGCAGAGAAAGAAAAAAATATTCCAGCCTGGGGATCCGAAAGACTTCACAGTAGAAATTCCAAATGAGCTGGGCTTCCAAGGACCAGTAATGCTTTCCTGAACAGAAAAGCAGGTAAGGGCATTGCAAGCATAAGGAATAGCATGTGTGAAGGGCAGAGCAGTGGAAAAGCACAGTGTGCCTAGAAAGAGCATGAAGTCCAGTGTGAATGGAGCAAGGGGGTGTGTGGTAGGGGGAAAAGAAGGAGGGGAAGGTAGAGGAGGTGGAAAAGTGGGAGGATGGCAACAAATGAAGCCATCTGATGAAGACAGATATGGCATGCAGAAGAGTTTGGCCTCTATCCTGGAGGCAGTTGGAGGCTGACTTCCAACTCTGCTTTTGGCCACAGAGCAATTGTACTGTAAATTGATAAAGCAGCATTTGTATTTACTCGTCTACAAGCCAGACATAGCAAATGCACAGATCCCCACGGATATATTCCTCGCCAGGATCTTCAGTAATCAGGGCAGAGAAGGGACAGGGGGATTACACATACCAAAAACAAGTCACCCATGGCACCCAACCCAGCCCATCACCTTACATCACCACATGGCTCAACTTAGAGAGGATTTGGGGAGGAAGAAAATTCTCTAAGCTGAAACAAAGGGGCACATCTCCAAATATTTCTCTCTCTCCTCTTCCTTCCACATACACCAGTTCTGGGCCATTTTACCCAGTTGACTATTCACTCCTCCTTTCAGCACTTGTTTCTCTCAGCTTCTAGGACATGTCATTCTCCTGGTTGTCTTACTGCGTCCTGGGATGCTCCTTCTCAGTCTCTTCTATAGTTCTTAATGTTGGAGCCCCAGGTTTCAATCTTTGGACCTCTTTCCCATCTTCACTCATTCCCTAGGTGCTCTCATGCAAATGTATTACTTTAAATACCATCAATATGCTGACAATTTCCAAATTTATATCTCTAGCTCAGACCTCTCCCTTGGATTCCACACTCTGTGTTTGATTGCCTGCTCAATATTTCTACTTGAGATGTCAGGCATCTCAAACTTAAGATGGATAAAAACTAAACTTTTGGTCTTCCAAGGCACATCTGTTCAGTAAACATAAATCACATGAATCCTTTTAACATATAAATCTTATCACCTCATTCTTCTGCTCAAACCTGTCCAAAAGCTCCTCTGTTTATTCACACAGTAAATGCCAAAGTCCTTAAGTTCCCCTACAAAGCCTTTAACTATCAAATTCCCTCTCCTTTACCTGCCTGACACTGATCTCCTATTACTCTCCACCTTGTTTCTTCCACTCCAGCCACACTGGCTTCCTTGATTTTTCTCAAATACATCAAACACACGGTAGCCTCAGAGCCTTTACACTTGCTAGTGCTCTGCTCAGGATGCTCTTTCACCCAGATGATCGAAGTTCAGATATCATTTTCTCAGTTAAGTCTTTCCCAACCACATTATTTAAAATGCTAAATCAGGACACCTGGGTGGCTCAGTCAGTTAAGCATTCAACTCTTGACTTCCCCTCAGGTCATGATCTCAGGGTTGCATCAGACTCAGTGCTGGGCATGGAGCCTGCATGGGATTCTCTCTCTCCCTCTCTAAAAAAAACATAAATAAATAAAAATAAAATGCTAACTCCATCACCATCAATACCCCGTCCAGCACCTCCTATTTTCTCTGCTTCATTTTCTCCATGGCACTAGTCACCATCTAATCGGGCATCTCATATGCTTTTTACTTATTAACTTACTGTTGTTTTTCTGTCTCTTGTGTTGCCAACACTAGAATATAACAACACACAAGGTTTTTTTCTGCTTTGGTCACTGCCATATCCCTACTGTATAAAACAGAGCCTAGCACAGAGGAGGTCAATAAATATTTTCTAAATCAGTGAATCAATCTAGGGAGAAAGCAATGAATTTAGAGCTTGAACACATAGGTTTGAATCTAGACTCTGTGACTTTTTTCATTACTTTTGTCAAATGATTTATCCTCTTGGCCTCAAGTTCCTCATCTGCAAATTGGGGGTAATAATCTCTGTTTCACATGTGTGCAACAAATATTAATTAAGATTATACATAAAAACACAATATAGTGGGCGCTCAACAAATGATTATATATTCATTTACCTTATTTAATTTTTCTGACAAATCAAAAAGCCAACCCTGTAATAGAACGGAGCTTTATTCATTGCTAGCAGTTCTTAGAAAAAGTATGATTTGTAAAAACTGAGTTTAGGGGTACCTGGGTGGCTCAGTCAGTTAAGTGTCCAACTCTTGATTTCAGCTCAGGTCATGATCTCAGGGTTGTGAGATCAAGCCCCACATCGGGCTCTGTGCTGGGTGTGAAGCCTGCTTAAGATTCTCTTTCTCCCTCTCCGTCCGTCCCTCCGCCTATCCCTCCCTCTTTCAAAAAAAAAAAGAAAGAAAAAGAAAAAAACTGAGTTTAAATATCTACATTTTATATAAACATTATTATTTCCATACTACATATTAACTCCTCAGACCAATAGGAAGTTAGGTTCCAAACATATTTTGTTAATTAAAACAATAGGCTAAAGTAACAAGTTGCCTATTTTGTGTCAGATATTCATTCACAAAAAAATTTATTTCACGTTTATTAAGTACCTACTATGTTCAGGCACTGTTCTAAGACCAGAAGACAGAACAGTGAACACAACAAAGTCACTGATTTCATAGCATGCATCTTCTTTTTTTTTTTTTTTAGATTTTTATTTATTTATTTGAAGAGAGAGGCAGCGAGAGAGGGAACACAAGCAGGGGGAGTGGGAGAGGGAGAAGCAGGCCTCCCGCAGAGCAGGGAGCCCTATGCTGGGCTCGATCCCAGGACTCTGGGATCATGACCTGAGCTGAAGGCAGATGCTTAACGACTGAGCCACCCAGGCACCCCACAGCATGCATCTTCTAGTGGGGGAAGAAATGAAGAAATCTCTTTAAACAGTAATGTGTTACAAAGGAAAGAAGGGGGCAGAGAGTGATACTAAAGACAGCAATGCTATTTTTATGGGATGGTCTGATCAGGTGAAGCTTGATCAGAAGCCTGAATGAAATAAGGGACTAAGCTATGGGAATGCCTGGGGAGAGAACGTACCATGCATAGGAAACCATAAAGAGAAAAGCCCTGAGGTAGAAGCAAGTTTGATAAGTTCAAGAAACAAAAAGGAAGTCGGTGTGGCCATAGATGCACAAGCAAGGGGGAGAATAGTCAGAAACGAAATGACAGATTATCTTGGGACCACCGCATGTAAGGAGTTACAGGAACTGGCTTAACCGCTAGCCATTAACCTTTAAATGATAGGACGTATTTTACAATAACATGACTGGTGTTTGGATAATATTCTGGCATATCCCACCTGGTTTTTTTTTCCCAGGAATTTAGTAATGATTTGTTTATTATTATCATCATACTATAAATACAGTCTTGAAGCTTCTTTTTATACTTAATGTATCACACATTTAGCACAGACTTCAGCATTCTTGGAACATATATATTTCATGGTTGTATGATGTATCACTATGTTTGTGTACTGCAATTTAATTAATCATTCTTCACTGAAGGTGTTTTTTATATTTCATTATTGTACAGAATGCTCAGACTTGGATTAAGATGGTGGTGGACCAGGGTAGCTTTCCCCCCTCCCCGCCCCAAATCTCTAGAAATGACAGAAGAAATATATAGCAAGAAGAGGGGGAAAGGAAGAGGAGAATGTGGGGATGAAGAAGAGCAGTGGGGATGAAAAGGGAGAAGAAAAAGAAAAGGATGAAGAAATAATTTTTTTATCTGCGGACCAGAAGTAAGCACATCATCAGTAGACCAGAAATTTGGAGGAGTCACTGAAAGGTAAAAAGCAAAGGAAATCACAGCACGAAATATACTCAGAAGAATGCTATGGAATTCCTATCAGTGTTCCAGGTCAGATATAATTAGTACAAGGAGCAGGAGAAGCCCTTTCACTCCCAACAGGGTGTTAGTTGGGAATTACAATCGGAGCAGCTATGCAAGTCAGCCCTTCTCTGTGCTTCTTCATACTGAAAAATGAACAGTAGATTCATGGCTCTGGTCTATGGACATGCTTGTGATGGAGAGTTAGGACAGTGCCCAGATAGCTAGTTCTACCCAAGCCCCCATATCCACAAGTCCAACATACCCTGCCTGTATATGCATCTTGCCTTTCACCCATAATCACCAAATTCTGTACCCAAAATTATGATTCACACTGAAGCACTAAGGATTTCTCAAACACAAAGATAAACAGCCAGCAAGCGTCTCTAAACATCACGAACTCAACAAAAGAGAAGGGAAAACAGTTCTGGAATAGCAGCATCTCCGAAAATCTGCTCCTCCATAAAAGCAATGAGCACACTGGCAAATATTATCTAAATTATTAACATTTTCAGAACTCTGAAAATTAACAAAAGGCTTGAAACAACCCAAGGAGTGTTTATTAAAGAAAAATGACTGGTTTTCAGTAAGAATGGTAAGTTTATGGTGCTTTAACTTACCCTGTTCCCATCCCCGCCCCCTAGCTCCAGAGTAGGCTTGAAAACCAACAGCCCTGCAACTATAATACTTATGAGAAACAGCATCCCACAGCCAATGGAAGGGACAGAATATACTTGAAATCCCCCCAAAATCTCCATTACAAGAGAATTATCATCATTTGAGCTGCCTGGCAGCTCCCTGGTGTTCTAACAGTGTGTTCTTAGACTCTGCATGTCTATTGGGCATTCACTAGACATAGGGCCAAACTGTCAGCCACATGTTTCTCATTCTCCTGCATGTCAGCTTCCTTGAAATTCTCCTTTCATGTGCAGATCCAAACCTGGGTCCCTACCCACTTTCTTATCTGATTCTCATACACCAAGCCAATATTTCCCCTGCCCTAAATCATCTTAGGTCCAGTTACCAGGCAACTAGAGACCACACCTATAGCCCAGGGTAAGCCAGAATTATTCATACTGGCCAATTCTAAACTGTTTGTTCTGCCTTGCCTTGCTTTGCCTTCAGAAACCTCAATACATGTTCCATCTGAGGTCTTCCCCTCATTCCTGCTTCTACCTAACCGACCCTGGTATTTTCCCTACGGCTCTACATGGTATGGTGGGCCCCCTTCTATCAAGAAATGTACGTTAAAAAATTCTTCTTTCAGTGGCATTGGCCTCTGCATGTCATCATTCATTCATATCGCTATGAACTAAATCCCAGGTATAATTTTAAAATACCTAGAAATCCCCACTCACAGGACTTATCTTTACTTGACCTGACTCAGGAGCTCAATCAATGTGAACAGATCTTCCTACAGTGCACTTATTGAAAAAAAAATCAGTGGCAATTCTTTAATATTACAGCTGCCTGGGTTGGGATTAACAGCCGTGGCAAACAAGAAACTAACTAAAAAAATTCAAAAAAATATTTTTTTAAATCTAAGTAATGAGATGTCCATAGAAGGGCTTTGAAAGCTCCCACATATTCCTGGAAATCTAGACGGCAAAGTGCACGCACAGTACTGTGTACATACCCAGGAAAGACCTGAGAAGGCCCTTATCTCTGACCTTTGACTGAGCTTGAGACTCTGTGAAGTAGGAAGTGAAGGCTGAGGCAGAGCTGTAACTACCAGAATGTGGAAACTGCCAAACGTGCACACAGAACCCTTTGGCAAAGGCAGGGAGAATTACTGGTTCAGAGCGTTCAAGGAAATGCCTAATCTTTAGTTGGCCACCAAGCTAACTGAGCAGAGACTTCAGTGGCCACACATGACCAAAAAATAGTGACTTTACAGAATTAGTTCAGAAAAATTACTACAACAACAAACTCCAACAACAATAAACATAAACAACACAAGCCACGGGGAAGCGGGAATTCTGGATTCCAGAATTGCCACATTCATTATTTTAAATGTCCAATTTTCAACAAAAAATTGTGAGACATCAAAAGAAACAGGAAAGTATGGCCACACACACGCACGCACACACACACAGTTAGTAGTAAAAACTGTTTCTGAGGAAGTCTGAACATTGGACTTACCAGACAAAGATTTTAAAGCAGCTGTGTTGAGGGTCCCCAAGACCACTCTCTGGCTCATGATTCACTAGAGGGACTCAGAGAACTCAGAAAACCTGTTATACTCATGATTACATCTTATTACAGAAAAAAAGATACAGATTAAAATCAGGAACGGAAAAAACACATAGGGCAGGGTCCAGGAGAGACAAGCTTCCATCTGTATTCCCCCAGTGGGATCACATGGACAATGCTTAACTTTCCCAACAATGACTATGACAACATTTGCTGAGTATTGCCCAACAGTGAAGCTCGCCCAAATTTTGGAGTCCAAGGCTTTTACTGGGAATCATTCATGTCATCTCAATAGATGTAGAAAAGGCATTTGACAAAATTGGATTTCCAGTTAGGATAAAATACTCAACAAACTAGGAATAGAGAGGAACTCCTCCTCAATCTGATCATGGAACTCTGAAAAACAAAACAGAACTAACATCATACTTAATAGTGAAAGACTGAATGTTTTTCCCCTTATGATTAGGAATAAGACAAAGATGTCCACTCTCACCATTTATATTCAACATTGTACTGGAGGTTCTAGCTAGGGACATTAGGCAAGAAAAACAAATAAAAGGAAAGAAAGAAGTAAAATTATCTTATTCACAGATGACATGGCCATGCAAACAGAAAGTCCTAAGTAGTACACACACATACATTATTATAATAAATGCATTCAACAATGTTGCAGGATACAAGATCAGTTTATGAAAATCACTTAGTCTTCTATATACTAGCAATGAACAATACACATATAAAGTTAAAAAAATAATTCCACTTATAATAGCATCTAAACAAACAAAACACTTAGAAAAAAATTAACAAAAGAAGTGCAAGACTTATACACTGAAAACTGCAAAACATTGTTCAAAACAAATAAAGAAAATCTAACCAAATGGAAAGACATATGTTTATGAATTTGGAAGTCTTCGTATTATTAATATTGAAATACTCCTCCCATTGATCCACACATTCAACACAATCCCTATAAAAATCTCAGCAACATTTTTGCAGAAATTGCAAGTTAATTCTAAAATTCACATAGGAACACAAGGGACCAGAAAAGCCAAATCAATCTTGACAAAAAACAAAATTGGAAACCCTGCTGATTTCAAAACTTAATATGAAGCTACAGTAAACAAAACGGTGAGATACTGACATAAGAACAAACATATAGATCAATGGGATAGAATTGGGAATCCAGAAAGAAACCCTTGCGTTTATGGTCAACTGATCTTCAACAAGGGTGCCGAGAAAATTCAATGGGGAAAGAATAATCATTTTAACTAATAGTGCTGGAACAACTGGATATCCGTATGCAAAAGAATGAGGTAGTACCTTCTCCCTAATATCATCTATAAAAATTAACTCAAAATGAATATATATGTGTAATTCTTTTTAAAACTCAACACATGGACTGAGTAGCCTAATGAACATAACTGAAGATAAAAATGAGCCAAGTAATGCTCCCAGAACACAGTATGAAAGGACAATGTGTTAAATATATAAGAGAAACTTCAAGAAATATGTCAACTAGATTCAGAAGGTTAGAACTAATTTAACAAGATTTCTGTAAATAATAGCAGAGAGAATGTAGAAGAAATAATCAATGAGATAAAAGAAAAATTCTCAGGACCAAAGAAAGATATAAATTTTCCAATCCAAAGACTCTAAATAAATATAAATTTTCAGAATTCCAAGGAAAAGAAAAAAAATCTGAAAGTTTCCAAAGGAGGGTGATGTGGAGAGAGGGGAGAATTAAGAGATCCACCACAAAGGACTGAGAATTAGATTAGCATCAGAATTGGCATCAATTTTAGATTCTAGACATAAGGGAGTAGTATCTTCAAAGTTCTAAGGGGAAATGATTAAACAAATAAGTACTCTTATTATTCTAAAACGTTCACTTTTATAAACTTAGTATAACACAAGCTTCTTAAGGGTGTAAAACAATACAATTGGGATTCATTGAAAAATTAAGGTATACTATTCCATTTATTCAATGTACATGTGTTGAGTTCCCACTATATGGCAGGCAACATTGTAGTTACAAGCAAGGCTAAGGTGAACAAGATACAGTCCATTGTCATTATTCTTGGGTTCTGTATTTGCAAATTTGACTCCTTGCTAAAATTTATTTGTAACCCTAAAATCGATACTCATGGTCATTTGCAGGCATGCACAGATTGGAAAAATTTGAGATGACTGATACGCATATTTCCAATGAAGGCAAACGAGAAGACACTGCCTTATTTTTTTTAAAGATTTTTTTTTAATTTATTCATTTGAGAGAGACAGAGAGAGTGACCAAGAGCATGAGCAGGGGGGAGGGTTAGAGGGAGAGGGAGAAGCAAACTCCCCACTATGCAGGGTGCCCAAAGTGGGGCTGGATCCCAGGACCCCAGGATCATGACCTGAGCCAAAGTCAGATGCTTAACCGACTGAGCCACCCAGGCACCCCAAGACACTGCCTTCTTATTTCATCTTCCATACTGTAAACAAACAAGAGTCTGCTTCATAGTTTATTTAGTACCATATTTTTCTCATTTTTGTGCCCTTTCTTTAGGGGGTGGTGTTTACAACGGCCTCCAAGCATAACACTGTAGTGCTATCTAGTGTTTGTGAGCACAGGAAGGCTGTGATGTGCCCTTATGAAGAAAATGCGGGTATTAGATAAGCCTTATTCAGGCATAACTTGTAGTGCTGTTGACTATGAGTTCAATGTTAATAAATCATCAATATATATTAAATAAAGTGTATTCAAACAGAAGGTATTCAAAAGTGTATTCAAAAACAAGGTTATGGATTGATCAGTTGCTGAAAGTATTGTGACCAGAGGTTCACACGAACCTGATCCTGTGTTTCCCCTAGAGCAAAGCTTTGGTATTCACTAATTCAGTGTTCACACGACCTTATAGAAATAACCACCATAAATTATGAGAGTAGACTAAATATTGTTTGC
This sequence comes from Neomonachus schauinslandi, assembly GCF_002201575.2. NCBI lineage: Eukaryota > Metazoa > Chordata > Mammalia > Carnivora > Phocidae > Neomonachus > Neomonachus schauinslandi. The sequence continues at coordinate 189,801,679 of NC_058404.1, forward strand.
CCCCAAGTACAGCACAAACTTTTAAAAATATACATAATTTTGAATAAAAGATAAATCATCTAAAAGCCTGAAAAAAATTCCAACTATATTCTTGAAACTATCCCAGCTGCTTTATCTCTTCTTTCAATATCAAAAATGTTCTAAACATACCAGTTCTGGCTTTTTTAAATTCCTAAAAAGATGCTAAGGTTTATGCATGTGATCGCATTCATCATCTTATTATTTTTTTTTTTTTAAGATTTTATTTATTTGACAGAGAAAGAGACTGTGAAAGTAGGAACACAAGCAGGGGGAGTGGGAGAGGGAGAAGCAGGCTCCCTGCTGAGCAAGGAGCCCAATGCAGGGCTATCCCAGGACCCTGGGATCATGACCTGAGCCGAAGGCAGAAACTTAGCCGACTGAGCCACCCAGGCGCCCTGCATTTGTCATCTTTTAAAGCACATTGTATTTCTTCTTTATTTAAAAATCATCAAATAAATAAATACAAAAATCATTATAAATTATTGTTTGGGATGTTTTTAGACCTTCTGTAGGAGTCTCATACATCATCCATTTTATGAGGGGGAATCTCTATTTTTTAATCTTTAATATAGTCAACCATTTTCATCTTTTAAAATAAACTAGCCATTAATTAACTAGTAAGAAGTGGTAACACACAACCAAATAAAATTAATAAAACAAAAAGTGGAGTACACAAAATGGTGGGTTTAATGAAGACAAACTGGGAAAATTTATCTTCACATTAATTTTTACAAAAAAATATTTTAATTAAATTTGGTTTTTACTCCCTTAAGAAATAGAACACATTCATCAAGAAATAACCTTTTCTTGTAATTATTCTCCCTCATTTGCATATTTGACAAGACTTGCTTCTGTCAACCACTTATCTGTAGTACTAAGATTTATGAGAGAGCTAAAACACAAAGATTAATGAGAATATCATTCTTTTTTTTTAACATTTTATTTTTTATTCTTATGTTAATCCCCATACATTACATCATTAGTTTTAGTTGACGTGTTCCATGATTCATTGTTTGTGCATAACACCCAGTGCTTCATGCAGAATGTGCCCTCCTCAATACCCACCACCAGGCTAACCCATCCTCCCACCCCCCTCCCCTCTAGAACCCTCAGTTTGTTTTTCGGAGTCCATCGTCTCTCATGGTTCGTCTACCCTTCCGATTTCCCCCGCTTCATTCTTCCCCTCCCGCTACCTTCTTCTTCTTCTTTTTTTTTTCTTAACATATATTGCATTATTTGTTTCAGAGGTACAGATCTGAGATTCAACAGTCTTGCACAATTCACAGCGCTTACCAGAGCACATACCCTCCCCAGTGTCTATCACCCAGTCACCCCGTCACCCCATCCCTCCCACCCCACCCCCCACTCCAGCAACCCTCAGTTTGTTTCCTGAGATTAAGAATTCCTCATATCAGTGAGATCATATGATACATGTCTTTCTCTGTTTGACTTATTTCACTCAACATAATACCCTCCAGTTCCATCCACGTCGTTGCAAATGGCAAGATCTCATTCCTTTTGATGGCTACATAATATTCCATTGTATATATATACCACATCTTCTTTATCCATTCATCTGTTGATGGTCATCTTGGCTCTTTCCACAGTTTGGCTATTGTGGACATTGCTGCTATAAACATCGGGGTGCACATACCCTTTCGGATCCCTACTTTTGTATCTTTGGGGTAAATACCCAGTAGTGCAATTGCTGGATCATATGGTAGCTCTATTTTCAGCTTTTTGAGGAACCTCCATACTGTTTTCCAGAGTGGCTGCACCAGCTTGCATTCCCACCAACAGTGTAGGAGGGTTCCCCTTTCAATGAGAATATCATTCTAACATATTTGAAGACATTGCTATTCTTGCAGTCTTTGAATAATACAACTACTAAGCTTGTGTACCATTTTTTTTTAAAGATTTTATTTATTTATTTGAGAGAGAGAGAGCACATGAGAGGGGAGAGGGTCAGAGGGAGAAGCAGACTCCCTGCCAAGCAGGGAGCCCAATGCGGGACTCAATCCAGGGACTCCAGGATCATGACCTGAGCCGAAGGCAGTCGCTTAACCAACTGAGCCACCCAGGTGCCCGTGTACCATTTTTTTAATATAGGGAGTCAAGGTTCAAGTGTGAGAGAGTGGAAAAGGAATTCTAAAATACTTCAACTGTTTTTAAATATACCTACTTGTGAGAAATAAGAGGACCATGATTCCCAGTCTGCTAGGGGGCAACTGTCCAGTATATACCAGCATTGTTCTTAATATCACTTCCTTTCACTGGCAAAAGTGTCTGGCAATGAGGGACATGTGGAGGGGAGGATGGAAAAAGGGGGCGAATGTGATTCTCTCTCTTTTGGGGGGGGAGGGGCAGAGGGAGAGGGAGAGAGAGAGAGAATCTGAAGCCGACTCTCTGCTCACTGTGGAGCTTGCTGTGGGGCTCGATCTCACAACCCTGAGATCATGAGCTGAGCCGAAATCAAGAGTCAGACGCTTAACTAACTGAGCCACCAGGTGCCCCTATGATTCTCTTTTTTATTTCACCATTCTCTTATGGGGATTCTTCCCAGTGGTCTACTGTTGTTTTGCTTTGGCCCAAGATAACACAGATTTTTTTAAAAACCCAATTCAAAAGCTGCTTCTTTTTATTGAGGAGTTAAATGGAAAGATTTTTATCATTTCATGTAATAGTAACAGAACCAGTTTGTTTAATCTGATATAAAATTATAAGATAAATTTTTTGTTAGTTGGATCACCGAATCATAAATATTATAATACCTCATAAGAGCAATTGCAAAAATAAAGGTAGACACAGACTTCTGTATCCTATCTCATCAACAGCTCGGTCAAAAGGAAAATTTGGTCACCAGTGTCAATATGAGAATTCCAGGCCTTTGGGTGCAGACTAAAAATAGCATTTGGGGCTACAAAGAAACCACAGGCTTCCAAAGGATTGACCTGCAGGAAGTTAAAAAAAAAAGAGTTTCTCTGCAATGTTGTTTTCAGTCAACTTACATTTTATTTAAAATAGTTGGTAATTTTCCTTCTAAATAAGTAGGCATCAAGTATTCCTTTCCCATGTTAATAATATTAATAATAATAATGTATACTCCATATAGTTGAATTACATTCTTAAATGAGATTACATTATATTTGTCACCATAATATCTTAACTGAGTGGAGAAATAATAGTGAATATATGTGTGGGAATATGTTTCTTTAGTATACAGCTAGTATTTGGGTTATATTTGGATTCATTAATCTCTTCTAATAAATGGGTAGCCTTTCTAAGACTGTGAAGCCCAAAAGCTGGAAACCACAATCTGTAAGAAAGAACACAGAAGCTGGAACCAATAAGCTGTGATTTTATTTTCAAATCTACCTCATTGGTGAACTTGGGTAAATCACCCAATGACCTTGAGCCTTAATCTTCTCATCTGTCAAATAGAAATGCTATTACCTTTCTTACCACATCTAAGTGTTACAAAGAACAAATGAGAAAATAGATGTAAAATCAGGTTGAAAGTTAGGAAGTATTATACAAATTATTCAAATTGTTTACTAGTAGAAATAGCATTAAATGTTTAATGCCTAATTTTAACAGATAAACATAAGACTTGCTAGAAATTCAGCCAAAGTGGAGATATATATGCTTTTGATGTGTTTGGCAACAAAATATTTTTTCTTAAGAAATTAGAGTTGCTGTAATACAGTCTTCAGATGCTCATGAGAGGCCCTCATTATTTCAAATGAATGAAATTATAAACTGAAAATATAGGGTTAAATAGCACTTCATAACACTTTCATGATCCTATCCATTTTCTACTTTTTTTTCTTGAAGTTTTATTTATTTAAGTACTTGCTACACCCCGTGTGGGGCTCAAACGCATGACCCTGTGATCAAGAGTCGCATGCTCTTCCGACTAAGCCAACCAGGCGCCCCCATTTTCTACTTTATATCATGGGTAAAAGTACATACCTTATATCCCATTCAAATCATAAGCTGTTTTTTTAATTAATTAATTTATTTATTTGAGAGAGATCGAGAGCACAAGTGAGGTGAGGGACAGAGGAAGAAGCAGACTCCCCACCGAGCAGGGAACCCGACATGGGGCTCGATCCCAGGACTCTGGGATCATGACCTAAGCCAAAGGCAGATGCTGAACCAACTGAGCCACCCAGGCGCCCCAAATCATAAGCTCTTTGAGGACAGAGTTCCTGTTGGATTCACCTTCGTAACTTTCACAGAGCCTTTGCACATAGTTGAGAGTATAGTAATTGTAAGTCATGGGCACCCAATAGAAAATAAAACAGCTTAGTTCTAAATCCAGGTCTAGACAGATAACATCAAAAGCTTTGTCCTTTTCTGATATGGTCACAGTGCCATAAACTAGTCACTCATTTTGTATAACAGTGTTGAGAGTTCTATGGGCAGCGGGCCTTACACAGGTAAGATATAAGTTAACCTATATACTTGGCTTTAGGTTGGAAATGATTTTAGCTCCCCAAGTTGTGTTCCTGACTCATGTTTTTCTCCCACCCTATCCTATCCCATTGCTCTCACCATCTCAAACTTTGCCTTCTTGGTTCTTCTCCACAAAGAAAAAGTACCCAGAGCCCTTTAATCATATGAGTTCAGAGTAGTGTCCTGGTCATATCTCCCCACCTCCAGGAAGGAAAGAAGATACTGTACCCACGGAATCCCTCTGATTAGAATTCAAACTGATAATCAGTATTTTGAAAACTTCAAAATATAAATGCTATCCATCAGCATCCCTGGTGCTATTAAACCATGAAAAGCTTCACTACTTCAAAGTACTTGTGTGACATCTTGTCCCTGTGTTCCTAGGGCTGACCTCACCATGGCCAGGTGCACTCAGACAACACTGGTATGTAAAGTCATCTATTGGGTCATCCTGGCCTTGTTCTCCAGCATCTGGACCTCTTAAGGTAAACACTGAAAAAAGTAATATCCAGAGAATTTATTAATAAGTGTTATCCTATGTTTTCCCAAAGCATATTCCTCAGAAAAATGGTCCTCATAGATGTTCCACCAAAAGAAGAAGAAGAAGAAGGAGAAAGAGAAGGAAGGAGAAAAAGAATAAAGGAAGGAGGGGGAGAAGGAAGGAAGGGAAAAGGGAGGGAGGGAAAAAGAAAGAAGGAAGAAAAGTTCTTGGAGTCAAAAAAAAGTAAGAGAAACTGCATACCTTATATTTGCTTGTAGATTGACAAGAGATTTACGTAGCCTTTACTTCCCTAAGGGCAGGAATGAGGCCTCTGTAATACCCCAAAGGCTAGTCAGTGTCTGGCCCGTGGAAAGGGCTTAACAAAGGTTTGTTGATCAAAAAAAAAAAAATTAAATGCATTTTCAATACTAAATACTCAGAGAAGAACTACAGTTTGAAACATTTTTTTTTCAGTTTTGCTTCACTCAAGAGTTACCCAAATGTATCTGAACACAGAATCCTTCTTTTGAAGAAATAGTGTTTTGTGGATCACGTTCTGAGAAATGTCGATAGGTGCAGTAAGTCAAACAAAAACAAATCTATTTTGCTCTAAAGGCTAGGAAATATTTTTTTTGAATTCTCTAGAATCTTGACTAGCCCTGAAGGCACTCATACTTTTATGCAGTGGTCTGAATAATTCCCATTAGAAAGGGATGTTCAAGAAGGAAGTAAAAACCTTAAAATCTTTTAAATTTTGCTCAGTTTCCTGACATTATGGGAAAATTAACCAGCTCAATTGTAGGAGTGCTCTAACGGTCTATTTTCCTCATACTGTGTAAATACCAATTTACCATCTTTATTAGATTTTTTAGATAAAAATACAACTCTTTATCCCAATGTCAACATAATTTCTTAAACATTAAGAACAACAACAAAAAAATCTTTAACATTACTCAGTGGCCTAGTTCTACAAGCATAGAAAGAACTAAGAATCCTCAAGGAATTTTAGAATTCAAAAATCTGAGTTTTCTATTTTTAAAAGCTTTTTGAAAACAAATGTTAAAAGAAATGGATTGCATGCTTTCAAAAATGTTGATAGTGATCTTATGCATATATCAGCCTTTTTTTTTTTAAATTTACCCAAAGTTTGGTTAGCTCCAGTTCCTCAAAGGAGACCTAAATGCTCTTATTTTTCAAGTAGATGTATCATCAAGACTATTGGCTCTGCTTTGGACAAGAATTATATTTTATATACAAATAAACAAAAACACAGAGCATCAGTCTAGATTCCAAGAAGTTCATTACCTTCTAGAATCCTTATAGATAGAAAAGTATAAATGCAAACATTGAACAGGCTTGACTCAGCTAAAGCAAATTAGTTAGCAGTCTGAGCCTCAGGTGTCCCTTTGTGAAATAGGCATAATTATAGAGCTTACTTCATAGGTTATTATAAAACTGATAGAAAAGTGCCTAGCATACAAAAATCACTTGATGTTAGCTTTTATTCTTAGCCCAAGCCCCTGCTTTTCTGAAGTTGAAAATATGATCCAGATAGGATAAAGGATATGTCCAAAGCAACATAGCTAGTTAGTATCAGAGAAGGAATTGTAACTTAACTTCCCAACACTGATCCAGTTATCTCTCGACCACATCATAACAACAAAAGACAGCAGTGGGAAAAATAACTTGCCAACACATAAAACTTGATGTACAAAGGAACTGTAAATCAATACAACTGTGAGAAACAATTCATTTAAGAGTTGAAGAAACACTTGAGTGAATGAAATGGTCATATCGAAGATTGGTCAGGATGGCCACACAGGAATACTTCTAAATCATATTTTCTTGAGGGGATACTGGGTGGCTCAGTTCGTTAAGCGTCTGACTTTGGCTCAGGTCATGATCCCAGAGTCCTGGGATCGAGTCCCACATTGGGCTCCTTGCTCAGCAGAGAGACTGCTTCTCCCTCTGCTGGCCCCTCCTGCTTGTGCTCTCTCTCTGTCAAATAAATAAATACAATCTTCTTTAAAAATTAAAAAAAAAATCATACTTTGATGAAAAGTGGGAAACATGGGGGTTGCCTGGGTGGCTCAGTCGGTTAAGTAGCCAACTCCTGAATTTGGCTCAGGTTGTGATGTCAGAGAGGGGAGATAGAGCCCTGCATCAAGCTCTGCACTCAGTGGGGAGCTGGAGTCTGCTTGAGATTCTCTCTCTTCTTCTGCCCCTCTCCCTGTTTGTGTGCTCTCTTTCTCTCTAAAATAAACAAATCTTTTAAAAAAAAAAGTGGGAAATGTGGAAAGATGGAGCAGCTGGTGAAAAGAAGAGATGGTAGCCGACATTTGAAGGCTGTAAACAAACTACATGCCAAGACCAGCGAACAAGTTTTCCTGTCCTCTACATTGAGACTAAGGCAACTTGGAGTAATGATGACCAACATTTAATGAGGACTCACTATGTGTCAGGCACTATTCTTATCTCTACCCAAATACAGGAACCAAAGAAAGTAGGTACTAGTATGATTTTCACTTCCAGGTGAAGAAATGGAGGTTGAATATCTTGCCTACAGCCAAATATTTAATAAGTATCACAGCCAAGACTTAAACCCTAGCAGTCTAACATTAGGCCCCAAACCAATTATTATACTAGAATGGGAAGGAGGGAGAGGAAGAAAGCAAGGGAAATGATGATTTCTAAATGTTTTTTTTTTCCCCCTTTGGAGGCTTGAAATTAAAATGTTGTATTAAAGATAGGGCTATATTTGACAAACATGTAAATATATGTACATCCATATAAATAATTGCATACATGATTTTTATCAATTTTGTGGTATATTTTAGGGAAACTGTTGAAAGTAGTGTAAAAGTTTTGTGGGGTTTTTTGAAGTCAAAACAATCAAATTATGAGAGGAGAGGTTTCCATGCTTTATAAAAGTTCATTAAACTTTCTGGTATGAGGAATCATGTGAATCCAAAGATTCCAAACATAATCACAACTGATTTTTAAAACTGAGCCCTATCTGGGTGCCTGGGTGGCTCAGTTGGTTAAGCGACTGCCTTCGGCTCAGGTCATGATCCTGGAGTCCCGGGATCGAGTCCCGCATCGGGCTCCCTGCTCAGCGGGGCGCCTGCTTCTCCCTCTGACCCTCCCCCCTCTCATGTGCTCTCTCTCTCTCATTCTCTCTGTCTCAAATAAATAAATAAAATCTTAAAAAAAAAACTGAGCCCTATCTGATTGTATGTATAAGTGGTAAAGATCCAATAGCAGGAAGCTATAAAATGGTACAAGGTGCAAATGAATCAACAGCAAAGGGAACAAGACATTGGTACATTATATGACGAGGCTTAACAAAACCGGCAAATTCAGCTTTAAGGGGTTAAAATATGGTCATCCTGCCATGTCTATTAACTAGAGTGGAGCAGTGAAGAACACAGCCTCTGGGATCCCACAAACCTGTTTCTATCCCAGATCTGTAATTCACTGGCCACGTGAGCACAAGCATATTACTTCATTCCGCTAAGTCTCATTTTCTTTATATGCATGGGGCAGAGATAATATCTGTTTCACATACAATAATACACATAGAGTGCTTGTCACAGGGAATGCCACACAGTAGGCATTCAAATTAATTTTAGCGCTATACAGATTATATTTTGCTTTGATATTTATAACTTTTTAAATGGTACGAGTGACAAATTGAATAAATTATATTTAGTTCTCCTTCTCTTTGAACACTTCATGACCCATTTGACCCTTTGACTTCTTGACCTGCCTCTCCTTCCTTAACTTCTGTATTATTTTTTTTTAAAGATTTTATTTATTTATTTGAGAGCGAGAATGAGAGAGAGAGAGAGAGCATGAGAGGGGGAGGGTCAGAGGGAGAAGCAGACTCCCTGCTGAGCAGGGAGCCCGATGCGGGACTCGATCCCGGGACTCCAGGATCATGACCTGAGCCGAAGGCAGTCGCTTAACCAACTGAGCCACCCAGGCGCCCCTTAACTTCTGTATTATTAACTATATTGTCTTCCTGCCCATCTCTGTGGTTACAGTTATTCATTTCTTTCTTCTCCTATTCTCTCAGATTGCCCCTTGGCATTCTTTTCTCTCTTCATACCCTCTCCCCCCCAAGCAAACTCATCCACGTCATAATTGCCTTAATCACAACCAGGTAGATAACAACCAGCTCTACCTCCATACGAACTCCTCGCATGCACTCCTTGCACGTATCCAGCTGACTCGAGACCTTTCTGTGTGACTGTCATGCTATTTGCTTTCACTCGTCATGACTAAAATGCCACTCACTGCCGACCCTGCTGTGGCCTCTGTATATCATCATCCATCTTTCCAAACAAAAGGAACAAACTCTCAACTTAAGTAGAAAATGAATTGACTACAAGGCTGTGTGGGCTAGCTCACAGGATCTGTGGAAGGTTGGAGAACCAGCCTCAGAAAATAGGCAGAAACCAAGGGGAGCAAAAAAACCACAGCCACAACCTCACCACAGACCCAGGCTGCTGAGGATGCTGCCCTTATGTCATGACCACAAAACACTCACTCCCATGCTACTGGGCTCACAATGCTGCCTCCCCCCCCAAAATTATCTCTAACCACCCATTGGCCCCTTCCGTCACTTCCTCAAGAACCAAAGTTCCAGATGGGAGCATCTGATGTGCCCAGCCTAGATCACAAAGTTACACTTCCGCTACTCAATGTAGAAACTTAGAGAGAGAGTAACTGTTCCCATACACACTTTTGGCTTCCATAATGAAGGTAAGACCCTACCTTCCTAGTTTAGGATCCTTTCAAAATATAAGGAGTATTTGGGCACCTGACAGCCAAAAGTAACATATATTTCTACATCTTCCTATGAAACTAGCTTTCCTATCCAAACACATTGCTTTTGTTATCATCCCATGATATGGGGATATGTGCATCCCATCATCAATCTGTTTTGAGGTACTATAAAACTCTCTTCATAGTGTCTCTACCCTAGTCCATTATTGCATCACCTCATATGGTGATGCAATATGAATGATCTTCTCCCTGGCCCCCTGCATCTGGGTTCTTTTCTTATACATTTTTATTGGGCATTTGCTCTTTCAGTAACAGTGCTCTGATTTTCTTTAGATAATTACCTCTCCTTCATCACATCTGAGACTGTTAATCAAGGTGACATGACCTCCAACCCAATAGCAAATGCTTCCTCTTGGAATATAGATAGTGACCAGATATAATACAAAGACTAATATGGTCATATCTAATTTATTTCAGCTAATACATTATAACAGTTCTGTATGGTAATTCCTTCTACCCAGACTCCTGGAGTGTACTTGGTCCTGTGTTTTCCAAGTCTGATTCTCCAGACTTCCCACCTGTGGGTCCCCCAACAACAACAAAAAAAATTGACTTTTGAGTTTGAGTTAGCTTTCAGCCACAACACTCTGATAAAACACTGCTATAAAATCCATTTTTTTCTGAAATAACTTTTTAATCATATAACTACTCTGTTAAATAAACTTTCAAAAGCTTCCCACAGAACAATATGAAATCCTTTCAAATGTTCTCCAAGGCCTTCCATATCATGGTATCAAACTATCTGTTATGCGTTGGATCATGTCCCCCCAAAATCACACATTAAAGTCCTAATCCCTCATAATATGACCTTACTTGGAAATAGGGTCATTGTGATGTAATTAGTTAAGATGAGGTAATACTGGAGGAGGGTCAGCCCCTGATCTAATATGACTATTGTCCTTATAAAAAGAACATTACATAAAGAGAGACACATACAGAAGGCAGACCATGTGAAGACACAGGGAGGACACCATCTATAAGGAATGCCAAAGATTGCCAGCAAACCACCAGAAGCTAGAAGAGAAGCATGGAACAGGCTTTAGAAGAAACCAGCGTTGCCAACTCCTTGATTTTAGACATCTAGACTCCAAAGTTGGCAATAGTTTAAGCCACCCAAGTTTGTGGTACTTTGTTTCTGTAGC